>NC_090801.1:25131685-25431685 GCF_036512215.1 Solanum lycopersicum | reverse complement strand
GCATTGAACGCTCGATGTTGTCTCGTAGTGTGTGCTGTCCTAGGGCTATGATGACATGACATTTTAATGTCATTCAACCGTGTGTGTTGTCCAAGGGATATTATGGCATGCCACGCCCGACATCGTCTGACCGTCTATAATGTCTAAAGGCGATGATGGCATGCCACCTTTGATGTTGTCTGACCATGTGTACAGTTTAAGGGCGATAATGGAATTCCACACCCGACATCGTTCATTCGTGTGTGCAGTCCAAGGGCGATGATGGTAAGACACGTCCGAGGAAGACCGATTGTGTGTGCTATACAATGTCTATGATGACATGCCACGCTTAATGTCCTTTATCCATTTGTGCTGTCCAAGGACTATGATGGCATGCCATTGCCTGACGTCGTTCGATCATATGTGTGTGCGGTAAAAGGGCGATGATGGCATGCCATGCCTGATGTTGTCCGATTGTGTGTGCTATGAAAGTGCAACGTAGGCATGCCACTCTCAACGTCGTCCGATCGTATGTGTTGTCCAAGAGCTATGATGGTAGGCCATTCCTGACGTCGTTTGATCGTATGTGGTGTCCAAGAGAAATGATTGCATGCCACGCCCGACGTCGTGTGACCGTGTGCTCAGTCTAAGGACCATAGATCATTCCATGCCTGACATTGTCCATCTGTGTTTGAAGTCCAAGGGAGATAACGGCATGTCATACCCTACTTCATCCGACCGTGTGTGTTGTCCAAGGGATATAATGACATGCCATGCCCGATGTCGTCCGATAGTGTGTCCAAGGGCTATTATGTATGTCGTTCCTGACGTCGTCCGACCATGTGCGATGTCCAAGGGCTACTTAGGCATGCCATGCTCGACGTTGCCCGATCGTGTGTGTAGTCTAAGGGAGATAATGGCATGACAAACTTGACATCGTCTGACCGTGTATGATGTCCAAGGGCCATGATGGCATGCCACGTCCGACGTCGTCCTCCTATGTGTGCTTTCCAAAGGAAATGATTGCATGCCATACCCGACATCATCTGTCTATTTGTGCAATCCAAGGGTGATGATGGCATGCCACATACGAGGTTGATTGACCGTGTGTGTTGTCCATGGTCAATGATGACATGTCACGCCCAATGTCGTTCAACTGTGAGTGATGTCTAAGGGCTATGATGGCATGCCACACAGAACATCGTCCAACCGTGTGTATTGTCGAAAGGCTATGCAGGCATGCCACGCCCAACTTCGTTTTACCATGTGTGCTACCCAAGGGTGATGATGTCTTGTTATGCCCGACATTGTTCGACCATGTGTACTTTCCACGGGCGATGATGGAAAGCCTCACCCGACATCGTTCATTCATATGTGCAGTACAAGAACGATGATGGCATGCCAAGCATGACATCGTCTAACCCTATTGCTTTCCTAAGGTTATGATAGCATTCCTTGCCTGATATCATATGTCTTTATGTGAAGTCCAGGGGCGAATATAACATGCCACATTTGAAGTTGACCAATCGTGTGTGCTGTCAAAGGGCTACGATGACATGCCAAGCCCAATATCATTCAACCTTGTGTGTTGTCCAAGGGCTATGATTGCATTCCATGCGTGACGTCGTTCGACTGTATTTTCTGTCCAAGGCTACGCAGGCATGCCATACCCGACTTCGTTTGATCGTGTTTGTTGTCCAAAGGCGATGATGGCATACCACTTCGGATCTCGTTTGACCATGTGTATTGTCCTAGGGAGATATTGGCATGCCTCGCCCCACGTCGTCATACCGTGTGTGATTTCTAAAGGCGATGATGGCATTCCATGCCCGACATCGTCCATTTGTGTGTGAAGTCCAAAGGCGATGATAGCATGTCACGCTCGACATCATCCGTTTGTGTGTGCATTCCAAGGGAGATGATGTCATGCCACATCCGAGGTCGACCGATGTTGTATGCCATAAAAGGGCTATGATGATATGCCACGCTTAATTTCCTTCAACCATGCGTGTTGCCAAAAGGCTATGATGGCATGCCACGCCCGACATCGTCCGACCGTGTTTCCTGTCCAAAAGCGATGATGGCATACCACGCCGAATGTAGTTTTACCATGTGTGCTGTCCAAGGGCGATGATGGCATGCCACGACCCACGTCCTCATTCTGTGTGTGACTTCTAAAGGCTATGATGGCATGCCACACCCGACATTGTCCATCTGTTTGTGAAGTCCAAGGGCGATGATGGCATAACACGCCCAACATCATCCATTTGTGCGTGCAGTCCAAGGGAGATGATGGCATGCCATGTCCGACATCATCCGACCATGCGTGCGGTTCAAGGTCCATAAAGGTAAGCCACACCCTCTGTCGTCTTACCATATGTGTTTTCCAAGCTCAATGATGGCATGCTACGCCCAACATCGTGCGACTGTGTGTAGTCGAAGGGCGATGATGGCATGCCACGCTAAACGTTGTCCGACCGTATATGTTTTCCAAGGGCTACATGGGCATGCCAATCTAGACTTAATTCGATCGTGTGTTTTTTCCAAGAGGGATTATGGCATGCCACGCCCGACGTAGTCCAACCGTGTGTGGTTTAGTAGGGCGATTATGGCATGCCACGCCCAACTTCGTTCAACAGTGTGTGTTGACTAGTGGCTACACAGGCATTCCACGATCGACGTGGTCCGAAAGTGCGTTCAGTCTATGGACCATGATAGAATGAGGCACCCGACGTCATCCTACCACGTGTTCTGTCTTAGGGCCATAATGGCAACCACGCCCTATGTCGTCCGATCGTATGTGTTTTCAAAGGAATATTATAGCATGCTACACCTAACATCGTCCGACTGTGTGTGCATTCTAAGGGCGATAATGTCACCTTACGCCTAATACAGTTCATCTGTGTGTAATGTCGAAGAACTACACTTGCATTTCATGCCCGACGTCGTTCGACCATGAGTACATTCTAGGGTGATGATGGAAATCCTTACCTAACGTCTCATTCTGGGTGTGATTTCCAAAGGTGATGATGGCATGCCACGCTCGACATTGTCCATATGTGTGTGCATTCCAAGTATGGCATGCCATGTCCCAAATTGTCCAACCGTGCATTCGGTCCAAGGTCAATAATGGCAAGTGACACACTATTTCGACTTACCATATGTGTTTTTCAAGGGCTATGATGGCAGGCTACTTCCAACGTCATCCGACTTTATGTGCAGTCCAAGGGCGATTATGGCATGCCACGCCTGTTGTCGTCTGACTATGTGTGCTGTCTATTGGATACTCTGACATTCCACGCCCAACATCATCTGATCATGTGTGTAGTACAAGGGAGATGATGGCATGCCACACCCGAGATTGTCTTTTTGTCTGTACTTTCCAAAGGAGACGATGGAAGGCCAGACCCAACATCGTCCATTTGTGTGTAAAGCCAAAGGGTGATTATGGCATGCCAAGTCCGTAGTAGACTAAGTGTGTGTGCTATCTAAGGTCTATGATCACATGATAAGCCCAGCGACATTCAACCGTGTGTGTTGCCCAACGTCTATGATGGCGTGCCATGCTCGACGTCGTCCGACCGTGTGTAGTTCAAGAGCTATGATGACATGCCACACGCAACGTCTTCCAACCGTGTGTGTTATCCAAGGGATATGATGGCATGCCACGCCCGATGTTGTTCGACTGTGTGTGGTTCCAAGGGACGCGTGAGCATGCCCAACTTGACTTTGTTCGATCGTGTGTGCTTTCCAAAAGCGATGATGGCATCCCACGCCCGACATCGTCCATATGTGTGTGCATTCCAAGGGCGATGATGGCATGCCACGTCTGAGATCATCCATCTATGTTGAAGTCCAAGGGCGATGATGACATGCCACGCCCGACATCATCCACTTGTGTGTGCAGTCCAAGGGCTATGATGGCATGCCATGTTCGACATCGTCTGACCATGTGTGCGGTCCAAGGTCCATCATGGAAAGCCACTCCCTCTCTCATCTGACCATATGTGTTTTTCAAGTTCTATAATTGCATGCTACGCCAGACGTCGTCTGACTGTGTGTAGTCAAAGGGCGATGATGGCATGCCATGCACGACGTCATCTGACTGTATGTGCTCTCCAAGGGCTACGTCGGCTTGCCAAGCTTTACTTTTTCGATCGTGTGTGCTTTCAATGACTAATGATGGCATGCCATGCCCGATGCAGTACAACCGTGTGTGGTGTCCTAGGGAGATGCATGCATGCCAAACCCGACTTCATTCGACAGTGTGTAGTGTCCAACGGCTACACAGGCATTCCATGGTCGATGTTGTCTGACAGTGTGTACCGTCTAAGGGCCATGATGGAATGTGGTGCCTGACGTCATCCTACAATGTTTGCTGTCCAATGGCCATAATAGCAACCACACCCTATGTAGTCCGACTGTATGTGTTTTCGAAGGGCTATTATGGCATGCTACCCCGACGTCGTTCTAACATGAGAGCATTCTAGGGCGATAATGGTATTCCACGCCCAACGTTTCAGTCTCTGTTTTCTTTCCAAAGGTGATGATGGCATGCCACGCCTGACATCGTCCATTTCTGTGTGCATTCCATGAGCAATGATAGCATGCCACGTCCCACATTGTCCAACCGTGTATTCAGTCCAAGGGCCATAATGGAAAGCGACGCTCTATTTCATCTGACCATATGTGTTTTCCAAGGGCTCTGATAGCATGCCACACTCGAGATCATCTTATTGTGTGTGCTTTCCAAAGGAAATAATGAAATGCCACGCCCAACATCGTCCATTTGTGTGTACAGTCAGAGGGAGATTTTTGCATGGCATGTCCGAAGTCGACTGACTGTGTGTGCTATCTTATCTCAATGATGACATGCTAAGCCCAACATCGTTCAATCGTGTGTGATGTCCAACGACTATGATGGTGTTACACGCTCGACGTTGTTCAACCGTGAATGTTGTGCAATAGCTATGATGACATGCCACGCCCAACGTCTTCCAACTATGTGTGTTATCCAAGGGCTATGATGGCATGCCACGCCTGACGTCGTTCGACTGTGTTAGCTGTCAAAAGGCGATATGGCATGCCACGACGGATGTTGTTTTACGAAGTTTGTTTTCTAAGGGCGATGATGACATGCCACGCACCATGTCGTCATAACGTGTGTGATTTATAATGGCGATGATGGCATGCCACGCCCGACATCATCCCACCATGTATGTTGTCCAAGGGATAGTCTGGCTTTCTACACCCATCATTGACCGACCGTATGCGCATTCCAAAGGAGATGACGGCATGCCATGCGTGACATCATCTGATCATGTATGATTTCCAAAGGCGAAGATGGAATACCAGGCTTTACATCGTCTATCTGTGTGTGCAGTCCAAGGGCAATGTCCAACCACGTTTGAAGTCCTCCAATTGTTTCTGCTGTTTAAGGGTTATAATGGTATGCCACACCAGACATCATCGGGTCATGTGTATTATCAAAGGGCAATGACCAAAAGCCACACCTAATTTCTTCTGACCATATGTGTTGTCTACGGAAGATGATTACATGCCACACCTGACATAATCCGTTCGTGTGTGCAGTCCAAGGGAGATAATGGAATTCAATGCTCGATGTTGTCCTGTAGTGTGTGCTGTCCTAGGGCTATAATGGCATGACAACTTAATGTCATTCAACCGTGTGGGCTGTCCAAGGGCTATTATGGTATGCCCTACCCGACGTCGTCTGACCGTCTATGATGTCTAAAGGCGATGACGGCATGCCACCCCTGATGTTGTCTGAAAATGTGTACGGTTCAAGGGTGATGATGGAATTCAACGCTCGACATTGTTCATTCGTGTGTGCAGTCCAAGGGCGATGATGGCAAGACAAGTCCGAGGTAGACCGATTGTGTGTGCTATACAAGGGCTGTGATGACATGCAACACTTAATGTCCTTCAACCATTTGTGCTGTCCAAGGGCTATAATGGCATGCCATTGCCTGACGTCGTTTGATCGTATGTGTGTGTGGTAAAAGGGCGATGAAGGCATGCCATGCCTGATATTGTCTGATTGTGTGTGCTATGAAAGTGCAACCTAGGCATGCCACTCTCAACGTCATCCGATCGTATGTGTTGTCCAAGAGCTATGATGGCCATGCCTGACATTGTTTGATCGTATGTGGTGTCCAAGAGAAATGATGGCATGTCACGCCCGACGTCGTGTGACCGTGTGCTCAGTCTAAGGACCATAGGGCATTCAATGCCTGACATTGTCCATCCGTGTTTGCAGTGGAAGGGAGAAAACGACATGTCATACCCTACTTTGTCTGACCGTGTGTGTTGTCCAAGGGATATCATGACATGCCATGCCCGACGTCATCCGATCGTGTGTCCAAGGGCTATTATGTATGTTGTGCCTGACGTCGTCCAATGATGTGTGATGTCTAAGTGCTACATAGGCATGCCATGCTCGATGTTGCCCGATCGCGTGTGTAGTCTAAGGGAGTAATGGCATGACAAACATGACATCGTCTGACCGTGTATAATGTCCAAGGGACATGATGGCATGCCACGTCCGACGTCGTCCTTATATGTGTGCTTTCCAAAAAAAATGATGGCATGCCATACCGGACATCATCTGTCTATGTATGCAGTCCAAGGGTGATGATGGTTTGCCACGTACAAGGTTGATCGACCGTGTGTGCTGTCCAAGGTCTATGATGACATGCCACGCCCAATGTCGTTCAACTGTGAGTGATGTCTAAGGGCTATGATGGCATGCCACGCAGAACATCGTCCAACCGTGTGTATTGTCGAAAGGCTACTCAGGCATGCCACACCCAACTTCGTTTTACCATGTGTGCTACCCAAGGGTGATGATGGCTTGTTATGCCCGACATTGTTCGACCATGAATACTTTCCACGGGCGATGATGGAAAGCCTCGCCCGACATCGTTCATTCGTATGTGCAGTCCAAGGGCTACGATGACATGCCAAGCCCAATATCGTTCAACCTTGTGTGTTGTAAAAGGGTTATGATTGTGTTCCATGCGTAACGTTGTTCGACTGTATATTATGTCCAAGAGCTACGCAGGCATGCCATACCCGACTTCGTTTGATCGTGTTTGCTGTCCAAAGGCGATGATGGCATACCATTTTGGATCTCTTTTTACCATGTGTGTTGTCCAAGGGCTATAATGGCATGCCACGCCCTAAGTCGTCATACCGTGTGTGATTTCTAAAGGCGATGGTGGCATTCCACGCCCGACATAGTCCATCTGTGTGTGAAGTCCAAAGGCGATGATGGCATGCCACGCTCGACATCGTCCGTTTACGTGTGCATTCCAAGGGCAATGATGGCATGCTATGTCCGACATCGTCTTACCATTCGTGCGGTCAAGGGTAAATAATTGCAAGCCACTCCCTCTGTCGTCTTACCATATGTGTTCCCAAGCTCTATGATGTCATGCCACGCCCGACGTCGTCCGACTGTGTGTAACCGAAGGGCGATGATGGCATGCCATGCTTGACGTCGTCCGACCAAATGTGATGTCCAAGAGCTACATGGGCATGCAAAGCTTGACTTTGTTCGATCGTGTGTGCTTTCCAAGAGCGATGATGGCATGCCAAGCCTGACATAGTCAAATCGTGTATGGTTTTCTAGGGCGATGATGGTATGCCATGTCCAACTTTGTTCGACAGTGTGTATTGTCCAACGCCTACACGATCATTCCACGGTCGATGTGATCCTACCGTGTGTACGGTCTAAGGGCCATGATGGAATGCGGCACCCAATGTCATCCTACCATAAGTGCTGTCCAAGGGCCATAATGGAAACCACGTCCTATGTCGTCCGACCGTATGTATTTTTGAAGGGCTATTATGCCTTACTACACCAGACGTCGTCCGACTGTGTGTGCATTCTAAGGATGATGATGGCATGCCACGCCCGACATCGTCCAACCGTGTTTCCTGTCCCAAGGCAATGATGGCATACCACGCCGAATGTAGTTTGACCATGTGTGCTGTCCAAGGGCAATGATGGCATGCCACGCCCACATCCTCATTCCGTGTGTGATTTCTAAATGCTATGATGGCATGCCACACCCGACATCATCCATCTGTGTGTGAAGTCCAAGGGGATTATGGCATAACACGCCCACATCGTCCATTTGTGTGTGGATTCCAAGGGAGATGATGGCATGCCATGTCTGACATCATCCGACCATGCGTGCGGTCCAAGGAACATTATGTCAAGACACACCCTCTGTTGTCTCACCATATGTGGTTTCCAAGCTCTATGATGGCATGCTACGCCTGACATCGTCCGACTGTGTGTAGTAGAAGGGGGATAATTGCATGCCACGCTAGACGTCGTCTGACCAAATGTGCTCTCCAAGGGCTACATAGGCATGCAAAGCTTGAGTTTATTCGATTGTGTGTTCTTTCCAAGAGCGATAATGGCATGCCACGCCCTACGTTGTACAACCGTGTGTGGTGTCTAGGGCGATGATGGCATGCCTTGCGCGACTTCATTCTACAGAGTGTGTTGTCCAACGGCTACACGGGCATTCCACGATCGACATGGTCTGACCACGTGTATAGTCTAAGACCATGATGGAATGCGGCGCCCGACGTCATCCTATCTGTTTGTTATTTAAGGGCCATAATGGCAAACACACCCTATGTCGTCCGACCGTATGTGTTTTCGAAGGGCTAGTATAGCATGCTATGCGTGATGTCCTACGACTGTTTGTGGATTCTAAGGGCAATGATGTCATGCCACGCCTAATGTATTTCATCCATGTGTGATGTCGAAGAACTACTCTAGCATTTCACGCCCGACATCGTTCGACCATGAGTACAGTCTATGACGATGATGGCATTCCACGACCAAAGTCTCATTTGGTGTGGGCTTCCCAAATGTGATGATGGCATGCCATGCCATACATCTTTCATATATGTGTGCATTCCAAGGCGATGATGGCATGCCATGTCCGACATCGTCCAACCGTGCATTCGGTTCAAGGGACATAATGGCAAGCAACACCCCATTTCATCTGAACATATGTGTTATCCAAGGGCTATGATGCCAGGCTACTCCCAACGTTGTCCAACTGTATGTGCAATCCAAGGGAAATGATGGAATGCCACGCACGACATCGACCGACTGTGTGTACTTTCTATGGGATAATCTGGCATTACACGCACGACATCATCAGATCATGTGTGTAGTCTAAGAGAGATGATGGCATGCCACACCCGAGATCGTCTTATCTTGTATACTTTCAAAAGGAGATGATGGAATGCCTGACCCAATATCGTCCATTTGTGTGTGCAATCAAATGGCGATTATGGTATGGCACGTCCATAGACGACTGACTGTGTGTGCTATCTAAGGTCTATGATGATATTTTAAGCCCAACGCCATTCAACCGTGTGTGCTGTCCAACGGCTATGATGGCGTGCCACGCTAAACGTTGTCCAACCATGTGTGATGTTCAAGAGCTATGATGACATGACACAACACACTTCTTCCAACAATGTATGTTATCCAAGGGATGTGAAGGCATTCCATGACCGATGTTGTCCGACTGTGTGTGGCTTCCAAGGGCTACGTGGGCATGCCATGCTTGACATTGTTCGATCGTGTGTGCTTTTAAAGAGCGATGATGGCATCCTACCCCCGACATCGTCCATATGTGTGTGCATTCTAAGGGCGATGATGGCATGCCATGTTTAACATCGTCCAACCGTGCGTTCGGTCAAAGGTCCGTAATGTCAAACCACGCGATATATCGTCCGACCATATGTGTTTTCCAATGGCTATGATGGCATGCTACTCCCAACGTCGTCCGACTTTCTGTGCAGTCGTAGCGCGATTATGGCATGCCATGCTCGACGTCATCCAACCATTTGTGTTGTCCAAGGGATACTCTGGCTTTCCACGCCCGACGTTATCCGATCGTGTGTGCAGTCCAATGGCGATGATGGCATGCCACGTGTGACATCATATGATCGTGTATGCTTTCCAAAGGCGAAGATAGAATACCAGGATCTACATTGTCCATTTGTGTGTGCAGTGTAAGGACCATGACAACCCATGCTTCAAGTCATCCAATCATTTTTGTTGTCCAAGGGTTATAATGGCATGCCATGCCAGACGTCGTCTAGTCGTGTGTATTCTCATAGAATTATGACAAAAATCAACGCCTAATTTCATCCGACCACATGTGTTATCCAATGGAGATGATAACATGCCACACCTGACATTATCCGTTTGTGTGTGCACTCCAAGGGAGACGATGGCATGCAATTCTCGACATTGTATGGTCTTGCAGGCTATCCAAGGGCTATGATGACATGCCAACTTAATGTCATTAAACCGAGTGTGCTGTTCAAGGGCTATTATGGCATGCCACGCCCGATGTTGTCCGACTGTCTATGAAGTCCAAAGGCGATGATAGAATGAAACGCCTGACGTTTTCTTACCATGTGTAAGGTCCAAGGGCGATGATGGAATGCCACGCCTGACATCGTTCACTTGTGTGTGCAGTCCAAGGGCGATGATGTTATGCCACGTCCGACGACGACTAACTTTGTTTGCTATACAAGGGCTATGATTACATGCAACGCTTAATGTCCGTCAACCATATGTGCCGTCCAAGGGCTATAATGGCATGCCACGCCCGATATCATCCGACCATGTTTGCTGTCCAAAGGCGATGATGGCATACAACGCCGGATCTCATTTGACCATGTGTGTTGTCCAAGGGCGATAATGGCATGCCATGCCCCAAGTCGTCATACCGTGTGTGATTTTGAAAGTCTATGGTGGCATTCCACGCCCGACATCGTCCATCTGTGTGTGACGTCCAAAGGCGATGATGGCATGCCACGCTCGACATCGTCCGTTTGTGTGTGCAATCAAAGGGCAATGATGGCTTGCCATGTCCGACATCGTCTTACCATGCGTGCGGTCAAGGGTCCATGATGGCAAGCCACTCCCTATGTCGTCTGACCATATGTGTTTTCCATGCTCTATGATGTCATGCTACGCCCGACGTCGTCCGACTGTGTGCAATCGAAGGGCGATGATGGCATGCCAAGTTCGACGTCGTCCGACCATATGTGATGTCCAAGAGCTCCATGGGCATGCAAAGCTTGACTTTGTTCGATCGTGTGTGCTTTCCAAGAGCGATCACGACATGCCAAGCCTGACATAGTCAAACCATGTATGGTGTTCTAGGACGATGATGGTATGCCACGTCCGACTTCATTTGACAATGTGTAATGTCCAACGGCTACACAATCATTCCACGGTCGATGTGATCCGACTGTGTGTACTGTCTAAGGGCCATGATAGAATGTGGCGCCCAACGTCATCCTACCATATGTGCAGTCCAAGGGCCATAATTGCAACCACGTCCTATGTCGTCCGACCGTATGTATTTTTGAAGGGCTATTATGGCATGCTACACCAGACGTTGTCCGACTGTGTGTGCATTCTAAGGATGATGATGTCATGCCACACCTAATGTAGTTCTAGCATGTGTGCTATCGAAGGGCTACTCTAGAATTCCACATCCGATGTTGTTCGACCATGAGTGCAGTCTACGGCGATGATGGCATTCCACAATTAACGTCTCATTCTGTGTGTGATTTCCAAAGGTTATGATGGAATGCCAAGCTCAACATCGTCCATATGTGTGTGCATTCCAAGGGAGATGATGGATACCACGTCCGAAGTCGACAGACTGTGTGTGCTATCTAAGGTCTATGATGATATGCTAAGCCCAACGTCGTTCAACCGTGTGTGCTGTACAACGACTATGATGGCGTGCCACGCTCGTCGTAGTACAACTGAGTGTGCTGTTCAAGAGCTATTATGACATGCCACGCACAACGTCTTCCAACCGTGTGTGTTATCCAAGTGATATGATGGCATGCCACGCCCGATGTTATCCAATCGTGTGTGGTTTCCAAGGGCTATGTGGGCATCCCAAGCTTGACTTCATTTGATCATCTGTCCTTTCCAACGTAGATGATAGCATGCCACACCCAACATTGTCCATATTTGTGTGCATTCCAAGGCGATGATCGCATGTCACATCCAACATTGTCAATCTGTTTGTGAAGTCCAAGGGCAATGATGGCATAACACGCCTAACATCATCCATTTGTGTGTGCAGTCCAAGGGAGATGATGGCATGCCATGTCCGACATCATCCGACCATACGTGCGGTCCAAGGTCCATAAAGGTCAGACACGCCCTCTGTCGTCTTACCATATGTGTTTTCCAAGCTCTATGATGGCATACTACGCCCAACGTCGTGCGACTGTGTGTTTTCGAAGGGCGATGATGGCATGCCACGCTCGACATTGTCCAACCGTATATGTTGTCCAAGGGCTACATTGGCATGCCAATCTTGACTTTATTTGAACGTGTGTTCTTTCCAAGAGGGATGATGGCATGCCACGCCCGACGTAGTCCAACCATGTGTGGTTTACTAGGGTGATGATGGCATGCCACGCCCAACTTCGTTTAACAGTGTGTGTCGTCCAATGGCTACACAGGCATTTCATGATCGACGTGGTCCGACAGTGTGTACAGTCTAAGGACCATGATAGAATGCGGCACCCGACGTCATCCTACCATGTGTTCTGTCCAAGGGCCATAATGGCAACCACGCCCTATGTCGTCCGACCGTATGTGTATTCAAAGGGATATTATAGCATGCTACGCCTAACATCGTCCGACTGTGTGTGCATTCTAAGGGCTATGATGTCACGCCACGCCTAATATAGTTCATCTGTGTGTGATGTCGAAGAACTATTCTCGCGTTTCATGCCCGACGTCGTTCGACAATGAGTACATTCTAGGGCAATGATGGCAATCCACACCTAACGTCTCATTCTGTGTGTGATTTCCAAAGGTGATGATGGCATGCCACGCCCCACATTGTCCAACCGTGCATTCGGTCCAAGGTTTATAATGGCAAGCGACACACTATTTCGACTTACCATATGTGTTTTTCAAGGGCTATGATGCAATGCTACTTCCAACGTCTTCTGACTTTATGTGCAGTCCAAGGGCGATTATTACATGCCACGCCCGATGTCGTCCGACTATGTGTGCTGTCAATAGGATACTCTTACATTCTATGCCCAACATCATCTGATCATGTGTGTAGTACAAGGGAGATGATGTCATTCCACACCCGAGATCGTCTTATTGTGTGTACTTTCCAAAGGAGACGATGCAATGCCAGACCCAACATCATCCATTTGTGTGTGCAGCCAAAGGGAGATTATGGCATGGCAAGTCCGAAGTAGACTGACTGTGTATGCTATCTAAGGTCTACGATGACATGCTAAGCCCTGCGTCATTCAACCTTGTGTGTTGTCCAACGGCTATGATTGCGTGCCACGCTCGATGTCTTCCGACCGTGTGTAGTTTAAGAGGTATGATGACATGCCACACCCAATGTCATCCAACCGTGTATGTTATCCAAGGGATATGATGGCATGCCACGCCCGATGTTGTTCGACTGTGTGTGGTTTCCAAGGGATATGTGGGCATTCCCAACTTCACTTCGTTCGATCGTGTGTGATTTCCAAGAGCGATGATGGCATCCCACGCCCGACATCGTCCATATGTGTGTGCATTCCAAGGGCGATGATGGCATACCACGTCCGACCTCATCAATCTATGTGTGAAGTCCAAGGGCGATGATGACATGCCACGCCCGACATCATCCATTTGTGTGTGCAGTCCAAGGGAGATGATGGCATGCCATGTTCGACATCGTCCGACCATGCGTGCGGTCCAAGGTCCATCATGGAAAGCCACTCCCTCTGTCATCTGACCATATGTGTTTTCCAAGTTCTATAATTGCATGCTACGCTCGACGTCTTCTGACTGTGTGTAGTCTAAGGGCGATGATGGCATGCCACGCCCGACGTCATCTAAATGTATGTGCTCTCCAAGGGCTACGTCGCTTGACAAGCTTCACTTCCTTCGATCGTGTGTTCTTTCCAAGAGCGATAAGGGCATGCCATGCCCGACGTAGTCCATTTGTGTGTGGTGTCCTAGAGAGATACATGCATGCCAAACCCGACTTCGTTCGACAGTGTGTAGTGTCCAACGGCTACACGGGCATTCCACGGTCGATGTGGTCTGACAGTGTGTACAGTCTAAGGGCCATGATGGAATGTAGTGCGTGATGTCCTCCTACCATGTTTGTTATCCAAGGGCCATAATAGTAACCACACCCTACGTAGTCCGACTGTATGTGTTTTCAAAGGGCTATTATGGCATGCTACCCCGACATCATTTGAACATGAGTGCATTCTAGGGCGATGATGGCATGCCACGCCTGAGATCGCCCATATCTGTGTGCATTCCATGGGCCATGATAGCATGCCACGTCCCACATCGTCCAACCGTGTATTCGGTCCAAGGGCCATAATGGAAAGCGACGCTCTATTTCGTCTGACCATATGTGTTTTCCAAGGGCTATGATGCCACACTCGAGATCATCTTATTGTGTGTGCTTTCCAAAGGAAATAATGAAATGACCCGCCCAACATCGTCCATTTGTGTGTGCAGTCAAAGGGAGATTTTTGCATGGCACGTCAAAAGTCGACTGATTGTGTGTGCTATCTTATCTATATGATGACCTGCTAAGCCCAACATCGTTCAACCGTGTGTGATGTCCAACAACTATGATGGTGTTACACGCTCGACGTCGTTCGACCGTGAATGCTGTGCAAGAGCTATAATGACATGCCACGCCCAACGTCTTCCAACTATGTGTGTTATCCAAGGGCTATGATGGCATGCCACGCCTGACGTCGTTCGACCGTGTTATCTGTCAAAAGGCGATATGGCATGCCACGACCGATGTTTTACCAAGTGTGTTGTCCAAGGGCGATGATGACATGCCACGCCCCATGTTGTCATAACGTGTGTGATTTCTAATGGTGATGATGGCATGCCACGCCCGACATCATCCCACCACGTGTGTTGTCCAAGGGATAGTCTGGCTTTCTACGCCCATCATTGATCGACCGTTTGCGCATTCCAAAGAAGATGATGGCATGTCACGCGTGACATCATCTGATCATGTATGATTTCCAAAGGCAAAGATGGAATACCAGGCTTTACATCGTCTATCTGTGTGTGCAGTCCCAGGGCAATGTCCAACCACGTTTGAAGTCCTCCAAATGTTTCTGCTGTTCAAGAGTTATAATGGCATGCCACGCCAGACATCATCCGGTCATGTGTATTATCAATGGGCAATGACCAAAAGCCACGCCTAATTTCGTCCGACCATATTTGTTGGACAAGAAAGATGATTACATGCCACACCTAACATAATCCGATCATGTGTGCAGTCCAAGGGCGATTATGGCATTCAACGCTCGATGTTTTCCATTAGTGTGTGCTGTCCTAGGGCTATGATGACATGACATCTTAATGTCATTCAACCGTGTGTGCTGTCCAAGGGCTATTATGGCATGCCACGCCCGACTTCGTCTGACCATCTATAATGTTTAAAGGCGATGTTGGCATTGCCACCCCTGATGTTGTCTGAAAATGTGTACGGTTCAAGGGCGATGATGGAATTCAACGCCCGACATCGTTCATTCGTGTGTGCAGTCTAAGGGCGATGATGGCAAGACACGTCCCAGGTAGACCGATTGTGTGTGCTATACAAGGGCTATGATGACATGCAAAACTTAATGTCCTTCAACCATTTGTGATGTCCAAGGGCTATAATGGCATGCCATTGCCTGACGTCATTTGATTGTATGTGTGTGCGTTAAAAGGGAGATGATGGCATGCCATGCCTGATGTTGTCCGATTGTGTGTGCTATGAAAGTGCAACGTAGGCATGCCACTCTCAACGTCGTCCGATCGTATGTGTTGTCCAAGAGCTATGATGGCAGGCCATGCCTGACGTCGTTTGATTGTATGTGGTGTCCACCAGAAATGATGGCATGCCACGCCCGACGTCGTGTGACCGTGTGCTCAGTCTAAGGACCATAGGGCATTCCATGCCTGACATTGTCCATCCGTGTTTGCAGTCCAAGGGAGATAACGACATGTCATACCCTACTTCGTCCGACTGTGTGTGTTGTCCAAGGGATATAATGACATGCCATGCCCGACGTCGTCCTATCGGGTGTGCAAGGTCTATTACGTATGTTGTGCCTGACGTCGTCCGACCATGTGCGATGTCCAAGGGCTACTTAGTCATGCCATGCTCGACGTTGCCTGATCGTGTGTGTAGTCTAAGAAAGATAATGGCATGACAAACTTGACATCGTCTGACCGTGTATGATGTCCAAGGGACATGATGGCATGCCATGACCGACATCATCTGTCTATGTATGCAGTCTAAGGGTGATGATGGTATGCCACGTACGAGGTTGATCGACAGTGTGTGTTGTCCAAGGTCTATGATGACATGTCACGCCCAATGTTCAACTGTGCGTGATGTCTAAGGTCTATGATGGCATGCCACGCAGAACATCGTCCAACCGTGTGTATTGTCGAATGGCTACGCAGGCATGCCACGCACAACTTCGTTTTACTATGTGTGCTACGCAAGGGTGATGATGTCTTTTTATGGCCGACATTGTTCGACCATGTGTACTTTCCACGAGCGATGATGGAAAGCCTCGCCCGACATCGTTCATTCGTATGTGCAGTACAAGAACGATGACGGCATGCCAAGCATGATGTTGTCTAACCCTATTGCTTTCCTAAGGTTATGATGGCATTCCATGACTGATATCATCTGTCTGTATGTGAAGTCCAGGGGAGAATATAACATGCCACATTTGACGTTGACCAATCGTGTGTGCTGTCCAAGGGCTACAATGATATGCAAAGCCCAATATCGTTCAACCTTGTGTGTTGTCCAAGGACTATGATTGCGTTCCATGCGTGACGTCGTTCAACTGTATGTTCTGTCCAAGAGCTACGCAGGCATGCCATACCCCACTTCGTTTGATCGTGTTTGCTGTCCAAAGGCGATGATAGCATACAACTTCGGATCTCATTTTACCATGTGTATTGTCCAAGGGCGATAATAGCATTCCACGCCCTACGTCGTCATACCATGTGTGATTCCTAAAGGCGATGATGGCATTCCACGCTCGACATCGTCCATTTGTGTGTGAAATCAAAAGGTGATGATGGCATGCCACGCTCGACATCGTCCGTTTGTGTGTGCATAATGATGGCATGCTATGTCCGACATCGTCTTACCATGCATGCGGTCAAGGGTCTATAATGGCAAGCCACTCCCTCTGTCGTCTTACCATATGTGTTTTTCAAGCTCTATGATGTCATGCTACGCCCGACGTCGTCCGACGGTGTGTAATCGAAGGGCGATGATGGCATGCCATGCTCGACGTCATCCAACCATATGTGATGTCCAAGAGCTACATGGGCATGCAAAGCTTGACTTTGTTCGATCGTGTGTGCTTTCCAAGAGCGCTGATGGCATGCCAAGCCTGACATAGTAAAATCGTGTATGGTGTTCTAGGGCGATGATAGTATGCCATGTCTGTCTTCGCTCGACAGTGTGTATTGTCCAACGCCTACACGAGCATTCCACGGTCGATGTGATCCGACCATGTGTACTGTCTAAGGGCCATAATGGAATGCGGCGCCCAACGTCATCATACCATATGTGTTGTTCAAGGGCCATAATGGCAACCACGTCCTATGTCGTCCGACCGTATGTATTTTTGAAGGGCTATTATGGCATGCTACACCAGACGTCGTCTGACTGTGTGTGCATTCTAAGGATGATGATGTCATGCCACACCTAATGTAGTTCTATCATGTGTGCTGTCGAAGGGTTACTCTAGAATTCCACATCCGATGTTGTTCGACCATGAGTGAAGTCTACGGCGATGATGGCATTCCACAATCAACGTCTATAGACTGTGTGTGCTTTCCAATGGTGATGGTGGAATGCCACGCTCAACATCGTCCATATGTGTGTGCATTCAAAGGGAGATGATGGATGACATGTCCGTAGTCGACTGACTGTGGGTGCTATCTAAGGTCTATGATGATATGCTAAGCCCAACGTCATTCAACCGTGTGTGCCGTACAACTACTATGATGACGTGCCACGCTCGTCGTAGTACGACTAAGTGTGCTCTTCAAGAGCTATTATGACATGCCACGCCCAACGTCTTCAAACCGTTTGTGTTATCCAAGGGATATGATGGCATGCCACGCCCGATGTTATCCGATCATGTGTTGTTTCCACAGGCTACGTGGGCATGCCAAGCTTGACTTCGTTCGATCATCTGTCCTTTCAAACAGCGATGATGGCATGCCACGCTCACCATCGTCCATATTTTTGTTCATCCCAAGGGCGATGATCGTATGCCACGTCCGACATCATAAAAACGTGGATTCAGTCCAAGGGGAATAATGTCAAGCCACGCTCTTGTTCGTCCGACATAAGTGTTTTCCAGGGGCTATGATGGCAAGATACTTCCACTATTGTCTGACTGTCAGTGCAGTCCAAGGGCGATGATGACATTCTACGCTCGATGTCATCCAACAATGTGTGCTATCCAAGGGATACTCCGGTTTTCCAAGCCTGACATTGTCTGACCGTATATGCATTCCAAAGGCGGATGATGGCATGCCACGCGTGACATCATCTGATCGTGTATGCTTTCCAAAGGCCAAGATGGAATCTCATGGCCTACATCGTCCATCTATGTGTGCAGTCCAAGAGCGATGTCCAGCAACACTTGTAGTCCTACAATTGTTTGTGTTGTCCAAGGGTTATAATGGCATGCTACGCCAGACGTCATCTGATCGTGTGTATTCTAATAAGGCAATGAACAAAAGCCACGCCTAATTTCATCCGATCGTATGTGTTATCCAATCGAGATGATGACATGACACACCTGACATAATTTGTTCGTGTTTGTAGTCCAAGAGCGATGATGGAATTCAACGCTTGACATTATCCGGTCGTGTGTGCTATCCGAGTGCTTTGATGACATGTCAGCTTCATGTTATTCAACTGTGTGTGCTGTCCAAGGGCTATTATGGCATGCCACGCCCGATGTCATCCGACCATCTATGATGTCGTAAGGCTATGATGGCAGTCCACGCCTAATGTTGTCTGACCACGTGTACGGTCCAAGGGCGATGATGGAATGACACGCCCGATATCGTGCATTTGTTTGTAAAGTTCAAGGACGATGATGGCATGCCATGTCCGAGGTCGACCGATTGTGTATGCTATGAAAGGGCTATGATGACATGCCACGCTTAATTTCCTTCAACCGTTTGTGCTGCTAAAGGGCTATGATGGCATGCCACGCCCAACAACGTCCGCCCGTGTTTCCTATCCAAAGGCGATGATGGCATACCACGCCGAATGTAGTTTGACCAAGTTTGCTGTCCAAGGGCGATGATGGCATTCCACGCCCAATGTCTCATTTGGTGTGTGCTTCCCAAATGTGATGACGGCATGCCACGCCATACATCGTCCATATGTGTGTGCATTCCAAGGGCGATGATTGCATGCCATGTCCGACATTGTCCAACTGTGCATTCGGTCCAACGGCCATAATAGCAAGCGACACTCTATTTCGTCTTAACATATGTGTTTTCCAAGGGCTATGATGCTAGGCTACTCCCAACGTCGTCCGACTGTATGTGCAATCCAAGGGTAATGATGGAATGCCACGCCCGACGTCGACCGACTGTGTGTGCTTTCTATGAGATAATCTAGCATTCCACGCTCGACACAATCAGATCATGTGTGTAGTCCAAGAGAGATGATGGCTTGCCACACCCGAGATCGTCTTATCTTGTGTACTTTCCAAAAGAGATGATGGAATGCCTGACCTAACATCGTCCATTTGTGTGTGCAGTCAAAGGGCGATTATGGTATGGCAAATCCGTAGTCGAGTTAGTGTTTGTGCTATCTAAGGTCTATGATGATATTTTAAGCCCAACGTCATTCAACCGTGTGTGCTATCCAACAGCTATGATGGCGTGCCATGCTCGACGTCGTCCAACCTTGTGTGATGTTCAAGAGCTATGATGACATGCCACACCCAACTTCTTCCAACCCTGTGTGTTATCCAAGGGATGTGAAGGCATTCCACGCCCCATGTCGTCATAACGTGTGTGATTTCTTATGGCGATGATGGCATGCCACGCCCGACATCATCCCTCCATGAGTGTTTTCCAAGGGATGGTCTGGCTTTCTATGCCCATAATTGATCGACCGTGTGCGCATTCCAAAGGAGATGATGGCATGCCACGCGTGACATTATCGAATCATGTATGTTTTCCAAAGGCGAAGATGGAATACATGGCTTTACATTATCATTCTGTGTGTGCAGTCCAAGGGCAATGTACAACCACGTTTAAAGTCCTCCAATTGTTTCTGCTGTCCATGGGTTATAATGGCATGCACCGCCAGACATCATCCAATCATGTGTATTATCAAAGGGCAATGACCAAAAGCCACCCCTAATTTCGTCCGACTATATGTGTTGTCGAAGGAAGATTATTACATGCCACGCCTGACATAATCCGTTCGTGTGTGCAGTCCAAGGGCGATGATGGCATTCAACGCTCGATGTTGTCTCGTAGTGTGTGCTGTCCTAGGGCTATGATGACATGACATTTTAATGTCATTCAACCGTGTGTGTTGTCCAAGGGATATTATGGCATGCCACGCTCGACATCGTCTGACCGTCTATAATGTCTAAAGGCGATGATGGCATGCCACCTTTGATGTTGTCTGACCATGTGTACAGTTTAAGGGCGATAATGGAATTCCACACCCGACATCGTTCATTCGTGTGTGCAGTCCAAGGGCGATGATGGTAAGACACGTCCGAGGAAGACCGATTGTGTGTGCTATACAATGTCTATGATGACATGCCACGCTTAATGTCCTTTATCCATTTGTGCTGTCCAAGGACTATGATGGCATGCCATTGCCTGACGTCATTCGATCATATGTGTGTGCGGTAAAAGGGCGATGATGGCATGCCATGCCTGATGTTGTCTGATTGTGTGTGCTATGAAAGTGCAACGTAGGCATGCCACTCTCAACGTCGTCCGATCGTATGTGTTGTCCAAGAGCTATGATGGTAGGCCATTCTTGACGTCGTTTGATCGTATGTGGTGTCCAAGAGAAATGATTGCATGCCACGCCCGACGTCATGTGACCGTGTGCTCAGTCTAAGGACCATAGGGCATTCCATGCCTGACATTGTCCATCTGTGTTTGAAGCCCAAGGGAGATAACGGCATGTCATACCCTACTTCATCCGACCGTGTGTGTTGTCCAAGGGATATAGTGACATGCCATGCCCGATGTCGTCCGATAGTGTGTCCAAGGGCTATTATGTATGTCGTTCCTGACGTCGTCCGACCATGTGCGATGTCCAAGGGCTACTTAGGCATGCCATGCTCGACGTTGCCCGATCGTGTGTGTAGTCTAAGGGAGATAATGGCATGACAAACTTGACATCGTCTGACCGTGTATGATGTCCAAGGGCCATGATGGCATGCCACGTCCGACGTCGTCCTCCTATGTGTGCTTTCCAAAGGAAATGATTGCATGCCATACCCGACATCATCTGTCTATTTGTGCAATCCAAGGGTGATGATGGCATGCCACGTACGAGGTTGATTGACCGTGTGTGTTGTCCATGGTCTATGATGACATGTCACGCCCAATGTCGTTCAACTGTGAGTGATGTCTAAGGGCTATGATGGCATGCCACACAGAACATCGTCCAACCGTGTGTATTGTCGAAAGGCTATGCAGGCATGCCACGCCCAACTTCGTTTTACCATGTGTGCTACCCAAGGGTGATGATGTCTTGTTATGCCCGACATTGTTCGACCATGTGTACTTTCCACGGGCGATGATGGAAAGCCTCACCCGACATCGTTCATTCATATGTGGAGTACAAGAACGATGATGGCATGCCAAGCATGACATCGTCTAACCCTATTGCTTTCCTAAGGTTATGATAGCATTCCTTGCCTGATATCATATGTCTTTATGTGAAGTCCAGGGGAGAATATAACATGCCACATTTGAAGTTGACCAATCGTGTGTGCTGTCAAAGGGCTACGATGACATGCCAAGCCCAATATCGTTCAACCTTGTGTGTTGTCCAAGGGCTATGATTGCATTCCATGCGTGACGTTGTCGACTGTATTTTCTGTCCAAGGCTACGCAGGCATGCCATACCCGACTTCGTTTGATCGTGTTTGTTGTCCAAAGGCGATGATGGCATACCACTTCGGATCTCGTTTGACCATGTGTATTGTCCTAGGGAGATATTGGCATGCCTCGCCCCACGTCGTCATATCGTGTGTGATTTCTTAAGGCGATGATGGCATTCCATGCCCGACATCGTCCATCTGTGTGTGAAGTCCAAAGGCGATGATAGCATGTCACGCTCGACATCATCCGTTTGTGTGTGCATTCCAAGGGAGATGATGTCATGCCACATCCGAGGTCTACGGATTATGTATGCCATAAAAGGGCTATGATGATATGCCACGCTTAATTTCCTTCAACCATGTGTGTTGCCAAAAGGCTATGATGGCATGCCACGCCCGACATCGTCCGACCGTGTTTCCTGTCCAAAAGCGATGATGGCATACCACGCCGAATGTAGTTTTACCATGTGTGCTGTCCAAGGGCGATGATGGCATGCCACGACCCACGTCCTCATTCTGTGTGTGACTTCTAAAGGCTATGATGGCATGCCACACCCGACATTGTCCATCTGTTTGTGAAGTCCAAGGGCGATGATGGCATAACACGCCCAACATCATCCATTTGTGCGTGCAGTCCAAGGGAGATGATGGCATGCCATGTCCGCCATCATCCGACCATGCATGCGGTTCAAGGTCCATAAAGGTAAGCCACACCCTCTGTCGTCTTACCATATGTGTTTTCCAAGCTCAATGATGGCATGCTACGCCCAACGTCGTGCGACTGTGTGTAGTCGAAGGGCGATGATGGCATGCCACGCTAAACGTTGTCCGACCGTATATGTTTTCCAAGGGCTACATGGGCATGCCAATCTAGACTTAATTCGATCGTGTGTTTTTTCCAAGAGGGATTACGGCATGCCACGCCCGACGTAGTCCAACCGTGTGTGGTTTAGTTGGGCGATTATGGCATGCCACGCCCAACTTCGTTCAACAGTGTGTGTTGACTAGTGGCTACACAGGCATTCCACGATCGACGTGGTCCGAAAGTGCGTTCAGTCTATGGACCATGATAGAATGAGGCACCCGACGTCATCCTACCACGTGTTCTGTCTTAGGGCCATAATGGCAACCACGCCCTATGTCGTCCGATCGTATGTGTTTTCAAAGGAATATTATAGCATGCTACACCTAACATCGTCCGACTGTGTGTGCATTCTAAGGGCGATAATGTCACCTTACGCCTAATACAGTTCATCTGTGTGTAATGTCGAAGAACTACACTTGCATTTCATGCCCGACGTCGTTCGACCATGAGTACATTCTAGGGTGATGATGGAAATCCTTACCTAACGTCTCATTCTGGGTGTGATTTCCAAAGGTGATGATGGCATGCCACGCTCGACATAGTCCATATGTGTGTGCATTCCAAGTATGGCATGCCATGTCCCAAATTGTACAACCGTGCATTCGGTCCAAGGTCAATAATGGCAAGTGACACACTATTTCGACTTACCATATGTGTTTTTCAAGGGCTATGATGGCAGGCTACTTCCAACGTCATCCGACTTTATGTGCAGTCCAAGGGAAATTATGGCATGCCACGCCTGTTGTCGTCCGACTATGTGTGCTGTCTATTGGATACTCTGACATTCCACGCCCAACATCATCTGATCATGTGTGTAGTACAAGGGAGATGATGGCATGCCACACCCGAGATCGTCTTTTTGTCTGTACTTTCCAAAGGAGACGATGGAAGGCCAGACCCAACATCGTCCATTTGTGTGTAAAGCCAAAGGGTGATTATGGCATGCCAAGTCCGTAGTAGACTGAGTGTGTGTGCTATCTAAGGTCTATGATCACATGATAAGCCCAGCGACATTCAACCGTGTGTGTTACCCAACGTCTATGATGGCGTGCCATGCTCGACGTCGTCCGACCGTGTGTAGTTCAAGAGCTATGATGACATGCCACACCCAACGTCTTCCAACCGGGTGTGTTATCCAAGGGATATGATGGCATGCCACGCCCGATGTTGTTCGACTGTGTGTGGTTCCAAGGGACGCGTGAGCATGCCCAACTTGACTTTGTTCGCTCGTGTGTGCTTTCCAAAAGCGATGATGGCATCCCTCGCCCGACATCGTCCATATGTGTGTGCATTCCAAGGGCGATGATGGCATGCCACGTCTGACATCATCCATCTATGTTGAAGTCCAAGGGCGATGATGACATGCCACGCCCGACATCATCCACTTGTGTGTGCAGTCCAAGGGCTAAGATGGCATGCCATATTCGACATCGTCTGACCATGTGTGCGGTCCAAGGTCCATCATGGAAAGCCACTCCCTCTCTCATCTAACCATATGTGTTTTTCAAGTTCTATAATTGCATGCTACGCCAGACGACGTCTGACTGTGTGTAGTCAAAGGGCGATTATGGCATGCCATGCACGACGTCATCTGACTGTATGTGCTCTCCAAGGGCTACGTCGGCTTGCCAAGCTTTACTTTTTTCGATCGTGTGTGCTTTCAATGACTGATGATGGCATGCCATGCCCGATGCAGTACAACCGTGTGTGGTGTCCTAGGGAGATGCATGCATGCCAAACCCGACTTCATTCGACAGTGTGTAGTGTCCAACGGCTACACAGGCATTCCATGGTCGATGTTGTCTGACAGTGTGTACCGTCTAAGGGCCATGATGGAATGTGGTGCCTGACGTCATCCTACAATGTTTGCTGTCCAATGGCCATAATAGCAACCACACCCTATGTAGTCCGACTGTATGTGTTTTCGAAGGGCTATTATGGCATGCTACCCCGACGTCGTTCTAACATGAGAGCATTCTAGGGCGATAATGGTATTCCACGCCCAACGTTTCAGTCTCTGTTTTCTTTCCAAAGGTGATGATGGCATGCCACGCCTGACATCGTCCATTTCTGTGTGCATTCCATGAGCAATGATAGCATGCCACGTCCCACATTGTCCAACCGTGTATTCAGTCCAAGGGCCATAATGGAAAGCGACGCTCTATTTCATCTGACCATATGTGTTTTCCAAGGGCTCTGATAGCATGCCACACTCGAGATCATCTTATTGTGTGTGCTTTCCAAAGGAAATAATGAAATGCCACGCCCAACATCGTCCATTTGTGTGTACAGTCAGAGGGAGATTTTTGCATGGCATGTCCGAAGTCGACTGACTGTGTGTGCTATCTTATCTCAATGATGACATGCTAAGCCCAACATCGTTCAATCGTGTGTGATGTCCAACGACTATGATGGTGTTACACGCTCGACGTCGTTCAACCGTGAATGTTGTGCAATAGCTATGATGACATGCCACGCCCAACGTCTTCCAACTATGTGTGTTATCCAAGGGCTATGATGGCATGCCACGCCTGACGTCGTTCGACCGTGTTAGCTGTCAAAAGGCGATATGGCATGCCACGACGGATGTTGTTTTACGAAGTTTGTTTTCTAAGGGCGATGATGACATGCTACGCACCATGTCGTCATAACGTGTGTGATTTATAATGGCGATGATGGCATGCCACGCCCGACATCATCCCACCATGTATGTTGTCCAAGGGATAGTCTGGCTTTCTACACCCATCATTGACCGACCGTATGCGCATTCCAAAGGAGATGACGGCATGCCATGCGTGACATCATCTGATCATGTATGATTTCCAAAGGCGAAGATGGAATACCAGGCTTTACATCGTCTATCTGTGTGTGCAGTCCAAGGGCAATGTCCAACCATGTTTGAAGTCCTCCAATTGTTTCTGCTGTTTAAGGGTTATAATGGTATGCCACACCAGACATCATCGGGTCATGTGTATTATCAAAGGGCAATGACCAAAAGCCACACCTAATTTCTTCTGACCATATGTGTTGTCTACGGAAGATGATTACATGCCACACCTGACATAATCCGTTCGTGTGTGCAGTCCAAGGGAGATAATGGAATTCAATGCTCGATGTTGTCCTGTAGTGTGTGCTGTCCTAGGGCTATAATGGCATGACAACTTAATGTCATTCAACCGTGTGGGCTGTCCAAGGGCTATTATGGTATGCCCTACCCGACGTCGTCTGACCGTCTATGATGTCTAAAGGCGATGACGGCATGCCACCCCTGATGTTGTCTGAAAATGTGTACGGTTCAAGGGTGATGATGGAATTCAACGCTCGACATTGTTCATTCGTGTGTGCAGTCCAAGGGCGATGATGGCAAGACAAGTCCGAGGTAGACCGATTGTGTGTGCTATACAAGGGCTGTGATGACATGAAACCCTTAATGTCCTTCAACCATTTGTGCTGTCCAAGGGCTATAATGGCATGCCATTGCCTGACGTCGTTTGATCGTATGTGTGTGTGGTAAAAGGGCGATGAAGGCATGCAATGCCTGATATTGTCTGATTGTGTGTGCTATGAAAGTGCAACCTAGGCATGCCACTCTCAACGTCGTCCGATCGTATGTGTTGTCAAAGAGCTATGATGGCCATGCCTGACATCGTTTGATCGTATGTGGTGTCCAAGAGAAATGATGGCATGTCACGCCCGACGTCGTGTGACCGTGTGCTCAGTCTAAGGACCATAGGGCATTCCATGCCTGACATTGTCCATCCGTGTTTGCAGTGGAAGGGAGAAAACGACATGTCATACCCTACTTTGTCTGACCGTGTGTGTTGTCCAAGGGATATCATGACATGCCATGCCCGACGTCATCCGATCGTGTGTCCAAGGGCTATTATGTATGTTGTGCCTGACGTCGTCCAATGATGTGTGATGTCTAAGTGCTACATAGGCATGCCGTGCTCGATGTTGCCCAATCGCGTGTGTAGTCTAAGGGAGTAATGGCATGACAAACATGACATCGTCTGACCGTGTATGATGTCCAAGGGCCATGATGGCATGCCACGTCCGACGTCGTCCTTATATGTGTGCTTTCCAAAAAAAATGATGGCATGCCATACCGGACATCATCTGTCTATGTATGCAGTCCAAGGGTGATGATGGTTTGCCATGTACAAGGTTGATCGACCGTGTGTGCTGTCCAAGGTCTATGATGACATGCCACGCCCAATGTCGTTCAACTGTGAGTGATGTCTAAGGGCTATGATGGCATGCCACGCAGAACATCGTCCAACCGTGTGTATTGTCGAAAGGCTACTCAGGCATGCCACACCCAACTTCGTTTTACCATGTGTGCTATCCAAGGGTGATGATGGCTTGTTATGCCCGACATTGTTCGACCATGAATACTTTCCACGGGCGATGATGGAAAGCCTCGCCCGACATCATTCATTCGTATGTGCAGTCCAAGGGCTACGATGACATGCCAAGCCCAATATCGTTCAACCTTGTGTGTTGTCAAAGGGTTATGATTGTGTTCCATGCGTAACGTTGTTCGACTGTATATTATGTCCAAGAGCTACGCAGGCATGCCATACCCGACTTCGTTTGATCGTGTTTGCTGTCCAAAGGCGATGATGGCATACCATTTTTGATCTCTTTTTACCATGTGTGTTGTCCAAGGGCTATAATGGCATGCCACGCCCTAAGTCGTCATACCGTGTGTGATTTCTAAAGGCGATGGTGGCATTCCACGCCCGACATAGTCCATCTGTGTGTGAAGTCCAAAGGCGATGATGGCATGCCACGCTCGACATCGTCCGTTTACGTGTGCATTCCAAGGGCAATGATGGCATGCTATGTCCGACATCGTCTTACCATTCGTGCGGTCAAGGGTCAATAATTGCAAGCCACTCCCTCTGTCGTCTTACCATATGTGTTCCCAAGCTCTATGATGTCATGCCACGCCCGACGTCGTCCGACTGTGTGTAATCGAAGGGCGATGATAGCATGCCATGCTTGACGTCGTCCGACCAAATGTGATGTCCAAGAGCTACATGGGCATGCAAAGCTTGACTTTGTTCGATCGTGTGTGCTTTCCAAGAGCGATGATGGCATGCCAAGCCTGACATAGTCAAATCGTGTATGGTTTTCTAGGGCGATGATGGTATGCCATGTCCAACTTTGTTCGACAGTGTGTATTGTCCAACGCCTACACGATCATTCCATGGTCGATGTGATCCGACCGTGTGTACGGTCTAAGGGCCATGATGGAATGCGGCACCCAATGTCATCCTACCATAAGTGCTGTCCAAGGGCCATAATGGAAACCACGTCCTATGTCGTCCGACCGTATGTATTTTTGAAGGGCTATTATGCCTTGCTACACCAGATGTCGTCCGACTGTGTGTGCATTCTAAGGATGATGATGGCATGCCACGCCCGACATCGTCCAACCGTGTTTCCTGTCCCAAGGCAATGATGGCATACCACGCCGAATGTAGTTTGACCATGTGTGCTGTCCAAGGGCAATGATGGCATGCCACGGCCCACATCCTCATTCCGTGTGTGATTTCTAAATGCTATGATGGCATGCCACACCCGACATCATCCATCTGTGTGTGAAGTCCAAGGGGATTATGGCATAACACGCCCACATCGTCCATTTGTGTGTGGATTCCAAGGGAGATGATGGCATGCCATGTCTGACATCATCCGACCATGCGTGCGGTCCAAGGAACATTATGTCAAGACACACCCTCTGTTGTCTCACCATATGTGGTTTCCAAGCTCTATGATGGCATGCTACGCCTGACATCGTCTATCTGTGTGTGCAGTCCAAGGGCAATGTCCAACCACGTTTGAAGTCCTCCAATTGTTTCTGCTTTTTAAGGGTTATAATGGTATGCCACACCAGACATCATCGGATCATGTGTATTATCAAAGGGCAATGACCAAAAGCCACACCTAATTTCTTCTGACCATATGTGTTGTCTACGGAAGATGATTACATGCCACACCTGACATAATCCGTTCGTGTGTGCAGTCCAAGAGAGATTATGGAATTCAATGCTCGATGTTGTCCTGTAGTGTGTGCTGTCCTAGGGCTATAATGGCATGACAACTTAATGTCATTCAACCGTGTGGGCTGTCCAAGGGCTATTATGGTATGCCACACCCGACGTCGTCTGACCGTCTATGATGTCTAAAGGCGATGACGGCATGCCACCCCTGATGTTGTCTGAAAATGTGTACGGTTCAAGGGTGATGATGGAATTCAACGCTCGACATCGTTCATTCGTGTGTGCAGTCCAAGGGCGATGATGGCAAGACAAGTCCGAGGTAGACCGATTGTGTGTGCTATACAAGGGCTGTGATGACATGCAACACTTAATGTCCTTCAACCATTTGTGCTGTCCAAGGGCTATAATTGCATGCCATTGCCTGACGTCGTTTGATCGTATGTGTGTGTGGTAAAAGGGCGATGAAGGCATGCCATGCCTGATATTGTCTGATTGTGTGTGCAATGAAAGTGCAACCTAGGCATGCCTCCTCTCAACGTCGTCCGATCGTATGTGTTGTGTAAGAGCTATGATGGCCATGCCTGACATCGTTTGATCGTATGTGGTGTCCAAGAGAAATGATGGCATGCCACGCCCGACGTCGTGTGACCGTGTGCTCAGTCTAAGGACCATAGGGCATTCCATGCCTTACATTGTCCATCCGTGTTTGCAGTCCAAGGGAGATAACAACATGTCATACCCTACTTCATCCGACTTTGTGTGTTTTCCAAAGGATATAATGACATGCCATGCCCGACGGCGTCCGATCGGGTGTACAAGGGCTATTATGTATGTCGTGCCTGACGTCGTCCGACCATGTGCGATGTCCAAGGGCTACTTAGTCATGCCATGCTCGACGTTGCCCGATCGTGTGTGTAGTCTATGGGAGATAATGGCATGACAAACTTGACATCGTCTAACCGTGTATGATGTCCAAGGGCCATAATGGCATGCCACGTCCGACGTCGTCCTTTTATGTGTGCTTTCCAAAGGAAATGATGGCATGCCATGACCGACATCATCTGTCTATGTATGCAGTCCAAGGGTGATGATGGTATGCCACTTACGAGGTTGATCGACAGTGTGTTGTCCAAGGTCTATGATGACATGTCACGCCCAATGTTCAACTGTGAGTGATGTCTAAGTTCTATGATAGCATGCCACGCAGAACATCGTCCAACCGTGTGTTTTGTCGAAAGGCTACGCAGGCATGCCACGCCCATCTTCGTTTTACCATGTGTGCTACGCAAGGGTGATGATGTCTTGTTATGCCCGACATTGTTCGACCATGTGTACTTTCCACGGGCAATGATGGAAAGCCTCGCCCGACATCGTTCATTCGTATGTGCAGTACAAGAACGATGATGGCATGCCAAGAATGACATCGTCTAACCGTGTTGCTTTCCAAAGGTTATGATGGCATTCCATGCCTGATATCATCTGTCTGTATGTGAAGTCTAGGGGAGAATATAATATGCCACATTTGACGTTAACCAATCGTGTGTGCTGTCCAAGGGCTACGATGATATGCCAAGCCCAATATCGTTCAACCTTGTGTGTTGTCCAAGGACTATGATTGTGTTCTATGCGTGATGTCGTTCAAGTGTATGTACTGTCCAAGAGCTACGCAGGCTTGCCATACCCGACTTCGTTTGATCGTGTTTGCTGTCCATAGGCGATGATAGCATACCACTTCGGATCTCATTTTACCATGTGTATTTTCCATGGGCGATAATGGCATGACACGCCTTACGTCGTCATACCGTGTGTGATTTTTAAAGGCGATGATGGCATTCCACACCCGACATCGTCCATCTGTGTGTGAAATCCAAAGGCGATGATGGCATGCCACGCTCGACATCGTCCGTTTGTGCGTGCATTCCAAGGACAATGATGGCATGCTATGTCCGACATCGTCTTACCATGCATGCGGTCAAGGGTCTATAGTGGCAAGCCACTCCCTCTGTCGTGTTACCATATGTGTTTTTCAAGATCTATGATGTCATGCTACGCCCGACGTCGTCTGACTGTGTGTAATCGAAGGGCGATGATGGCATTCCATGCTCGACGTCATCCGACCATATGTGATGTCCAAGAGCTACATGGGCATGCAAAGCTTGACTTTGTTCGATCGTGTGTGCTTTCAAAGAGCGATGATGGCATGCCAAGCCTGACATAGTCAAATCGTGTATGGTGTTCTAGGGCGATGATGGTATGCCATGTCCGACTTCGCTCGACAATGTGTATTGTCCAACGCCTACACGAGCATTCAACGGTCGATGTGATCCGACCATGTGTACTGTTTATAAGCCATAATGGAATGCGGCGCCCAACGTCATCCTACCATATGTGTTGTTCAAGGGCCATAATGGCAACCATGTCCTATGTCGTCCGACCGTATGTATTTTTGAAGGGCTATTATGGCATGCTACACGAGACGTCGTCTGACTGTGTGTGCATTCTAAGGATGATGATGTCATGCCACACCTAATGTAGTTCTATCATGTGTGCTGTCGAAGGGCTACTCTAGAATTCAACATCCGACGTTGTTCGACCATGAGTGAAGTCTACGGCGATGATGGCATTCCACAATCAACGTCTATAGTCTGTGTGTGCTTTCCAATGGTAATGATTGAATGCCACGCTAAACATCGTCCATATGTGTGTGCATTCCAAGGGAGATGATGGATGACACGTCCGTAGTAAACTGACTGTGGGTTCTATATAAGGTCTATGATGATATGCTAAGCCCAACGTTGTTCAACCGGGTGTGCTGTACAATGACTATGATGACGTGCCACGCTCGTCCTAGTACGACTAAGTGTGCTGTTCAAGAGCTATTATGACATGCCACGCCCAACGTCTTCAAACCGTGTGTGTTATCCAAGGGATATGATGGCATGCCACGCCCGATGTTATCCGATCGTGTGTTGTTTCCACAGGCTATGTGGGCATGCCAAGCTTGACTTCGTTCGATCATCTGTCCTTTCAAACAGCGATGATGGCATGCCACGCTCAACATCGTCCATATTTTTGTTCATCCCAAGGGCAATGATCGTATGCCACGTCCGACATCATAAAAATGTGGATTCGGTCCAAGGGAAATAATGTCAAGCCATGCTCTTGTTCGTCCGACATAAGTGTTTTCCAAGGCTATGATGGCAAGCTACTCCCGACATTGCCTGATTGTCAGTGCAGTCCAAGGGCGATGATGACATTCTACACTCGATGTCATCAAAAAATGTGTGCTATCCAAGGGATACTCCAGTTTTCCAAGCCTGACATTGTCTGACCGTATATGCAGTCCAAAGGCGATGATGGCATGCCACGCATGACATCATCTGATCGTGTATGCTTTCCAAAGGCCAAGATGGAATGTCATGTCCTACATCGTCCATCTGTGTGTGCTGTCCAAGAGCGATGTCCAGCAACACTTGTAGTCCTCCAATTGTTTGTGTTGTCCAAGGGTTATAATGGCATGCTACGCCAGACGTCGTCCGATCGTGTGTATTCTAATAAGGCAATGAACAAAAGCCACGCCTAATTTCATCCGACCGTATGTGTTATCCAATCGAGATGATTACATGACACACCTGACATAATTCGTTCGTATTTGCAGTCCAAGGGCGATGATGGAATTCAACGCTTGACATTATCCGGTCGTGTGTGCTATCCGAGTGCTTTGATGACATGTCAGCTTCATGTCATTCAACTGTGTGTGCTGTCCAAGGGCTATTATGGCATGCCACGCCCGATGTCATCCGACCGTCTATGATGTCATAAGGCGATAATGGCATGCCACGCCTAATGTTGTCTGACCACGTGTACGGTCCAAGGGCGAGGATGGAACGACACGCCCGACATCGTGCATTTTTTTGTAAAGTCCAAGGACGATGATGGCATGCCACGTCCGAGGTCGACCGATTGTGTATGCTATGAAAGGGCTATGATGACATGCCACGCTTAATTTCCTTCAACCATGTGTTCTGCCAAAGGGCTATGATGGCATGCCACGCTCGACAACGTCCGCCCATGTTTCCTGTCCAAAGGCGATGATGGCATACCACGCCGAATGTAGTTTTACCATGTTTGCTGTCCAAGGGCGATGATGGCATGCCACGGCCCACGTCCTCATTCCGTGTGTGATTTCTAAAGTCTATGATGGCATGCCACACCCGACATCATCCATTTGTGTGTAATGTCCACACGCACACATCGTCCATTTGTGTGTGGATTCCAAGGGAGATGATGGCATGCCATGTCCGACATCATCTGACCATGCGTGTGGTCCAAGGAACAATATGTGAAGACACACCCTCTGTCGTCTGACCATATGTGTTTTCCAAGCTCTATGATTGCATGCTACGCCCGACGTCGTGCGGTTGTGTGTAGTCGAAGGGCGATAATGGCATGCCACGCCATACTTCGTCCGACCGAATGTGCTCTCCAAGGGCTACAGGGGAATGTAAACCTTGACTTTATTCGATTGTGTGTTCTTTCTAAGAGCGATAATGGCATGTCACACCCTACATAGTACAACCGTGTGTGGTGTCTAGGGCGATGATGGCATGCCATGCCCGACTTTGATCGACAGAGTGTCTTGTCTAACGGCTACACGGGCATCCACGGTTGATGTAGTCTGACCATGTGTACAGTCTAAGACCATGATGGAATGCGGCACCCGACGTCATCCAACCATGTCTGTTATCCAAAGGCCATAATGGCAACCACGCACTATGTCATCCGACTGTATGTGTTTTCGAAGGGCTATTATAGCATGCTACGCCCGATGTCGTCCCACTGTGTGTGCATTCTAAGGGCAATTGATGTCACGCCATGCCTACTGTAGTTCATCCGTGTGTGATGTCGAAGAACTACTCTGGCATTTCACACCCGAAATCGTTCGACCATGAGTACATTCTATGACGACGATGGCATTCCACGCCCAACGTCTCATTTAGTGTGTGCTTCCCAAATGTGATGACAACATGCCACGCCATACATCGTCCATATGTGTGTGCATTCCAAGGGCGATGATTGCATGCCATGTCCGACATTGTCCAACCGTGTATTCGGTCCAACGGCCATAATAGCAAGCGACACTCTATTTCGTCTTAACATATATGTTTTCCAAGGCTATGATGCCAGGCTACTCCCAACGTCGTCCGACTGTATGTGCAATCCAAGGGTAATGATGGAATGCCACGCCCGACGTCGACCGACTGTGTGTGCTTTCTATGAGATAATCTAGCATTCCACGCTCGACATCATCAGATCATGTGTGTAGTTTAAGAGAGATGATGGCATGCCACACCCGAGATCGTCTTATCTTGTGTACTTTCCAAAGGAGATGATGGAATGCCTGACCTAACATCGTCCATTTGTGTGTGCAGTCAAAGGAGGATTATGTTATGGCACGTCCATAGTCGAGTTACTATTTCTGCTATCTAAGGTCTATGATGATATTTTAAGCCCAACATCATTCAACCGTGTGTGCTATCCAACAGCTATGATGGCGTGCCATGCTCGACGTCGTCCAACCATGTGTGATGTTCAAGAGCTATGATGACATGCCACACCCAACTTCTTCCAACCCTGTGTGTTATCCAAGGGATGTGAAGGCATTCCACGCCCCATGTCGTCATAAAGTGTGTGATTTCTTATGGCGATGATGGCATGCCACGCCCAACATCATCCCTCCATGAGTGTTGTCCAAGGGATAGTTTGGCTTTCTACGCCCATCATTGACTGACCGTGTGCGCATTCCAAAGGAGATGATGGCATGCCACGCATTACATTATCGAATCATGTATGTTTTCCAAACGCGAAGACGGAATACAAGGCTTTACATCGTCTATCTGTGTGTGCAGTGCAAGGGCAATGTACAACTACGTTTGAAGTCCTCCAATTGTTTCTGCTGTCCAAGGGTTATAATGGCATGCCACGCCAGACATCATCCGATCATGTGTATTATCAAAGGGCAATGACCAAAAGCCACCCCTAATTTCGTCCGACCATATGTGTTGTCGAAGGAAGATGATTAGATGCCACACCTGACATAATCCGTTCGTGTGTGCAGTCCAAGGGCGATGATGGCATTCAACGCTCGATGATGTCCCGTAGTGTGTGCTGTCCTAGGGCTATGATGACATGACATCTTAATGTCATTCAACCGTGTCTGCTGTCCAAGGGATATTATGGCATGCCACACCCGACATCGTTTGACCGTCTATGATGTCTAAAGGCGATGATGGCATGCCACCTTTGATGTTGTCTGACCATGTGTACGGTTTAAGGGCGATAATAGAATTCCACACCTGACATCGTTCATTCGTGTGTGCAGTCCAAGGGCGATGATGGCAAGACATGTCCGAGGTAGACAGAAAGTGTGTGCTATACAATGTCTATGATGACATGCCGTGCTTAATGTCCTTTATCCATTTGTGTTGTCCAAGGACTATGATGGCATGCCATTGCCTGATGTCGTTCGATCGTATGTGTGTGCGGTAAAAGGGCGATGATGGAATACCATGCCTGATGTTATCCGATTATGTCTGCTATGAAAGTGCAACGTAGGCATGCCACTCTCAACGTCGTCCGATCGTATGTGTTGTCCAAGGGCTATGATGGAAGGCCATGCCTTACGTCGTTTGATTCTGTGTGGTGTCCAAGAGAAATATTGGCATGCCACGCCCGACGGCGTGTGATCGTGTGTTCAGTCTAAGGACCATAGGGCATTCCATGCCTGACATTGTCCATCCGTGTTTGCAGTCGAAGAGAGATAACAGCATGTCATACCCTACTTCTTCCGACCGTGTGTGTTGTCCAAGGGATATAAATACATGCCATGCCCAATGTCGTCCGATCGTGTGTCCATGGGCTATAATTTAAGTCGTGCCCGACGTCGTCCGACCATGTGTGATGTCCAAGGGCTACTTAGGCATGCCATGCTCGACGTTGCCCGATTGTGTGTGTATTCTAAGAGAGATAATGGCATAACAAACTTGACATCGTCTGACCGTGTATGATGTCCAAGGGCCATGATGGCATGCCACGTCCGATGTCGTCCTCCTCTATGTGCTTTCCAAAGGCGATGATGGCATGCCATACCCGACATCATCTGTCTATGTATGCAGTCCAAGGGTGATGATGGCATGCCACGTATGAGGTTGATGGACCGTGTGTGCTGTCCAAGGTCTATGATGACATGTCACGCCCAATGTCGTTCAACTGTGAGTGATGTCTAAGGGCTATGATGGCATGCCATGTAGAACAACATCCGACCGTGTGTATTGTCGAAAGGCTACGCAGGCATGCCACGCCCAATTTCGTTTTACCATGTGTGCTACCCAAGAGTGATGATGGCATGTTATGCCCGACATTGTTCGACCATGTGTACTTTCCACGGGCGATGATGGAATGCCTCGTCTGACATTGTTCATTCGTATGTGCAGTACAAGAGAGATGATGGCATTCCAAGCATTACGTCGTCTGACCCTGTTGCTTTCAAAAGGTTATGATGGCATTCTACGCCTGATATCATCAGTCTCTATGTGTTGTCCAGGGGAGATTATAACATGCCACATTTGACGTTGACCGATCGTGTGTGCTGTCCAAGGGCTACGATGACATGCCAAGCCCAATATTGTTCAACTTTGTGTGTTGTCCAAGGGCTATGATTGTGTTCCATGCTTGACGTCGTTCAACTGTATGTTCTGTCTAAGAGCTACGCACGCATGCCATACCAGAGGTCGTTCGACCGTGTTTGCTGTCCAAAGGCGATGATGGCATACCACGCCGGATCTCGTTTGACCATGTGTGTTGTCCAAGGGAGATAATGGCATGCCACGCCCCACGTTGTCATACTGTGTGTGATTTCTAAAGGCGATGATGGAATTCCACGCCCAACATCGTCCATCTGTGTGTGATGTCCAAAGGCAATCATGGCATGCCACGCTCGACATCGTCCGTTTGTGTATGCAGTCCAATGGAGATGATGGCATGCCATGTCCGACATCGTCTTACCATGCGTACGGTCAAGGGTCTATATTGTCTAGCCACTCCCTCTGTCGTCTAACCATATGTGTTTTCCAAGCTCTATGATGTCATGCTACGCCCGACGTCGTCCGACTGTATGTAATCGAAGGGCGATGATAGCATGCCATGCTCGACGTCATCCGACCATATGTGATGTCCAAGAGCTACATGGGCATGCTAAGCTTGACTTTGATCGATCGTGTGTGCTTTCCAAGAGCGATGAGGGCATGCCAAGCCTGACATTGTCAAACCGTGTATAGAGTTCTATGGCAATTATGGTACGCCATGTCCGACTTCGTTCAATAGTGTGTATTGTCGAACGGCTACACGAGAATTCCACGGTCGATGTGATCCGACCGTGTGTACTTTCTAAAGGCCATGATGGAAAGTTGCGCCGACGTCATCCTACCATATGTGCTGTCCAAGGACCATAATGGCAACCACGTCCTATGTCGTCCGACCGTATGTATTTTTGAAGGGATATTATTGCATGCTACACCAGACGTCATCCGACTGTGTGTGCATTCTAAGGATGATGATGTCATGCCACACCTAATGTAGTTCAATAATGTGTGTTGTCGAAGGGTTACTCTAGAATTCCACATCCGACGTTGTTCAACCATGAGTGCAGTCTACGGCTATGATGGCATTCCACAATAAACATCTCATTCTGTGCGTGCTTTCCAAAGGTGACGATGGCTTTCCACGCTCAACATCGTCCATATGTGTGTGCATTCCAAGGGAGATGATAGATGCCACGTCCGAAGTCGAATGACTATGTGTGCTATTTAAGGTCTATGATGATATGCTAAGCCCAACGTCATTCAACCGTGTGTGCTGTAAAATGACTATGATGGCGTGCCACGCCCGATGTTATCCGATGGTTTGTGGTGTCCAAGGGCTACGTGGGCATGCTAAGCTTGACTTTGTTCGATCATCTGTCCTTTCCAATAGCGATGATGGCATACCACGCCCAACATCGTTCATATTTGTGTGTATTCCAACAACGATGATCGCAGGCCATGTCTGACTTCGTCAAACCATGCATTCGGTCCAAGGGCCATAATGTCAGGCCATGCTCTATTTCGTCCGACATAAGTGTTTTCCAGGGGCTATGATGGCATGCTACTCCCGACGTTGTCCGACTGTCAGTGCAGTCCAAGGGCGATGATGGCATTCTACGGTCGACGTCATCCAACCATGTGTTCTATCCAAGGGATACTCCGGTTTTCTAAGCCTGACGTTGTCTGACCCTGTGTGCAGTCCAAGGGAGATAACGGCATGTCATACCCTACTTCTTCCGACCATGTGTGTTGTCCAAGGGATATAATGACATGCCATGCCCGACGTCATCCGATCGTGTGTCCAAGGGCTATTATATAAGTTGTGCCTGACGTCGTCCGACCATGTGTGATGTGATGTCCAAGAGCTACTTAGACATGCCATGATCAACGTTGCCCGATCATGTGTGTAGTCTAAGGGAGATAATGGGATGACAAACTTGACATCGTCTGACCGTGTATGATGTCCAAGGGCCATGATGGCATGCCACGTCCGACGTCCTCCTCCTATGTGTGCTTTCCAAAGGAAATAAAGGCATGACATACCCGACATCATCTATCTATATATACAGTCCAAGGGTGATGATGGCATGCCACGTACGAGGTTGATCGACCGTGTGTGTTGTCCAAGGTCTATGATGACATGTCACGCCCAATGTTGTTCAACTGTGAGTGATGTCTAAGGACTATGATGGCATGCCACGCAAAACATCGTCCGACTGTGTGTTTTGTCGAAAGGCTACGCAGGCATGCCACGCCCAACTTTGTTTTACCATGTGTGCTACCCAAGGGTGATGATCGCATGTTATGCCTGACATTGTTCGACCATGTGTACTTTCCACGGGCGATGATGGAAAGCCTAGCCCGACATCGTTCATTCGTATGTGCAGTACAAGAACGATGATGGCATGCCAAGCATGACGTCGTCTAACCCTGTTACTTTCCTAAGGTTTTGATGGCATTCCATGCCTGATATCATCTGTCTCTATGTGAAGTCCAGCGGAGAGTATAACATGCCACATTTGACGTTCACCAACAGTGTGTGCTGTCCAAGGGCTGCGATGACATGCCAAGCCCAATATCGTTCAACCTTGTGTGTTGCCCAAGGGCTATGATTGTGTTCCATGCGTGATGTCATTCGACTGTATGTTCTGTCCAATTGCTACGCAGGAATGCCATACCCGACTTCGTTTGACCTTGTTTGCTGTCCAAAGGCGATGATGGCATACCACGCCGGATCTCGTTTGACCTTGTGTGTTGTCCAAGGGTGATAATTGCGTGCCATGTTCCACATCGTCATACCGTGTGTGATTTCTAAAGTCAATGATGGCATTCCACGCCCGACATTGTCCATCTGTGTGTGAAGTCCAAAGCCGATGATGGCATGCCACGCTCGACATCTTCCTTTTGTGTGTGCATTCCAAGGACAATGATGGCATGTCATGTGCGACATCGTCTTACCATGCGTGTGGTCAAGGGTATATAATGGAAAGCCACTCCCTCTGTCGTCTTACAATATGTGTTTTCCAAGCTCTATGATGTCATGCTACGCCCGACGTCATCCAACTGTGTATAATCCAAGGGCGATGATGGCATGCCACGCCCGAAATTGTTCGATAGTGTGTGTTGTCCAATGTCTACACGGGCATTCCACGGTCGACGTGGTCTAACCACGTGTATAGTCTAAGACCATGATGGAATGCGGCGCCCGACGTCATCCTACCATGTCTGTTATCCAAGGGCCATAATGGCAACCACGCCCTATGTCGTCCGACCGTATGTGTTTTCGAAGGGCTATTATAGCATGCTATGCCTGAGGTCGTCTGACTGTGTGTGCATTCTAAGAGCAATGATGTCACGCCACGCCTAATGTAGTTCATCCATGTGTGATGTCGAAGAACTACTCTAGCATTTCACGCCCGACATCGTTCGACCATGAGTTCATTCTATGACGATTATGGCATTCCACGCCCAACGTCTCATTTGGTGTGTGCTTCCCAAATATGATGATGACATGCCACACCATACATCCTCCATATGTGTGTGAATTCCAAGGGCGATGATGGCATGTCATGTCCGACATCGTCAAGCCGTGCATTCGGTCCAAGGGCCATAATGGCATGCGACACTCTATTTCGTCTGAACATATGTGTTTTCCAAGGGCTATGATGCCAGGCTACTCCCAACGTCGTTCGACTGTATGTGCAACCCAAGGGAAATGATGGAATGCCACGCACGACATCGACCGACTGTGTGTGCTTTCTATGGGATAATCTGGCATTCCACGCCCGACATCATCAGATCATGTGTGTAGTCCAAGAGAGATGATGGCATGCCACACCCGAGATCATCAGATCATGTGTGCAGTCGCCGGGCGTTTATGGTATGGCACGTCCATAGTTGACTGACTGTGTGTGCTATCTAAGGTCTATGATGATATTTTAAGCCCAACGTCATTCAACCGTGTGTGCTGTCCAACGGCTATGATGGCGTGCCACGCTCGACGTCGTCCCACCATGTGTGATAGTTCAAGAGCTATGATGACATGCCACAACCAACTTCTTCAAACCGTGTGTGTTATCCAAGGGATGTGAAGGCGTTCCACGCCCGCTGTTGTCCGACTGTGTGTGGTTTCCAAGGGCTACGTGGGCATGCCAAGCTTGACTTTGTTCGATCGTGTGTGCTTTGAATGAGCGATGATGGCATCCCACACCCGACATTGTCCATATGTGCGTGCATTCAAAGGGTGATGATGGCATTCCATGTTTGACATCGTCCAACCGTGCGTTCGGTCAAAGGTCCATAATGTCAAACCACGCTCTATTTCGTCGGACCATATGTGTCTTCCAAGGGCTATGATGGCATGCTACTCCAATCGTCGTACGACTGTCTTTGCAGTCGAAGAGCGATTATGGCATGCCATGCTCGACGTCATCCAACCATGTGTATTGTCCAAGGGATACTCTGGGTTTCCACGCCCGACGTTGTCTGACCGTGTGTGCAGTCCAAAGGTGATGATGGCATGCCACGCGTGACATCATCTAAGCGTGTATGCTTTCCAAAGGCGAAGATAGAATGCCATGCCCTACATTGTCCATTTGTGTGTGCAGTGCAAGGACCATGACCATCAATGCTTGAAATCATCCAATCGTTTTTGTTGTCCAAGGGTAATAATGGCATGCCATGCCACACGTCGTCTAGTCGTGTGTATTCTCATAGCGTAATGACTAAAATCCACGCCTAATTTCGTACGATATGTGTTATCCAATGGAGATGATTACATGCCACACCTGACATAATCTGTTCGTGTGTGCACTCCAAGGGAGACGATGGCATGCCACTCTCTATGTTGTCTGGTCGTGCGGGCTATCCAAGGGCTATGATGACATGCCAACTTAATGTCATTAAACCATGTGTGCTTTTCAAGGGCTATTATGGCATGCCACCGCCCGATGTTGTCTAACCGTCTATGAAGTCCAAAGGCGTTGATGGCATGCAACGCCTGACATTTTCTTACCATGTGTATGGTCCAAGGGCCATTATGGAATGCCACGCCCGATATCATCCGACCGTGTTTGCTGTCCAAAGGCGATGATGGCATCCAACGCCGGATCTCATTTGACCATGTATGTTGTCCAAGGGCGATAATGGCATGCCACACCCCACGTCGTCATACCGTGTGTGATTTCTAAAGGTGATGATGGCATTCCACACCCGACATCGTCTATCTGTGTGTGAACTCCAAAGGCGATGATGGCATGCCATGCTAGACATCGTCCATTTGTGTGTGCAGTCCAAGGGCAATGATGGCATGCCATGTCCGACATCGTCTTACCATGCGTGCGGTCAAGGGTCTATAATGGCAAGCCACTCCCTCTGTCGTCTTACCATAAGTGTTTTCCAAGCTCTATGATGTCATGCTACGCCCAATGTCGTCCGACTGTGTGTAATCGAAGGGCAATGATGGCATGACATGCTCGACGTCGTTCGACCATATGTGTTGTCCAAGAGCTACATGGGCATGCAAAGCTTGACGTTGTTCGATCGTGTATGCTTTCCAAGAGCGATGACGGCATGCCAAGCCTGACATAGTCAAACCGTGTATGGTTTTCTAGGGCGATGATGGTATGCCACGTCCGACTTCGTTCGACAGTGTGTATTGTCCAACGGCTACATGAGCATTCCACTGTCGATGTGATCCGAGCGTGTGTACTGTCTAAGGGCCATGATGGAATGCGGCGCCCAACATCATCCTACCATATGTGCTATCCAAGGGCCATAATGGCAACCACGTCCTATGTCGTCCGACCGTATGTATTTTTGAAGGGCTATTATGGCATGCTACACCAGACGTTGTTCGACTGTGTGTGCATTCTAAGGATGATTATGTCATGCCACACCTAATGTAGTTCTAGCATGTGTGTTGTCGAAGGGCTACTCTAGAATTCCACATCCGACGTTGTTCGACCATGAGTGCAGTCTACGGCGATGATGGCATTCCACAATCAACTTCTCATTATGTGTGTTATTTCCAAAGGTGATGATGGCATGACACGCTCAACATCGTCCATATGTGTGTGCATTCCAAGGGAGATGATGGATGCCACATCCGAAGTCGACTGTCTGTGTGTGCTATCGAAGGTCTATGAGGATATGCTAAGCCCAATGTCGTTCAACCGTGTGTGCTGTACAATGACTATGATGGTGTGCCACGCTCGTCGTAGTACGTCTTAGTGTGTTGTTCAAGAGCTATTATGGCATGCCACGCCCAACGTCTTCCAACCGTGTGTGTTATCCAAGGAATATGATGGCATGCCACGCCCGATTTTATCTGATACGCTCAAACTTACTTCTCAAATGAGAAGTAAAGCGGTCACGTCAACTAAATAACCCAATTAGTGAGGTTGAGATCGTTCCCACGAGGAAAATAGTCTAGACTTAACTTCAACTTGTTATTACTATTGTTCGGTTGATGACTTCCTTACAAAGTAAAAACATAAAAAGGGGGGTTCTATCTCTAAATAAGTGAAAATAAACAACAAACTTGAAAGAGACACTTAACAGCTTTTAATTTTGGGTTTTAATCAAATAATCAAAGTAACTAGGGTTTACGTGGTCCCCACAGGTTCATTACTAGATAATTCTAACTATAACAATTCTTTCATAGTATCTTGCATGCAAAATGATAAGTTATGTATTTCTAAATCTTTGGTCCGGCATCTAGAAAATCTCACTCCGCACCTTGGTCCGGCTACGTGTGTTGCTTTCCTAACCTTTATCTTTACCTCATATTAAGCATCGTATTCGATATTTGACTAAGTTATTACCTCGTACCAATCAATACTAGCCTATTAGATAGTATACACTAAATGTATGTTAATAATTCTTTTCCTATTATCTACCTCCTTGGTCCGGCAAGTAGCATTAATGCGATTTCTAAAGTTGCTGATCAGTCAAAAAGACTTCTAAGCGAAAGAATTGTTAATACATGCAAGACACTATTCTAGAATTGTTATTTTAGCCAGGGTTTATCTCACTATTTGCCTATGGTTCCGACAACCCTAGTTATGGAGTTTAGTTCCTCATAGACATAAACACAATATTAAAAAATGTTAAACAAGAATTCATGTACTTACTTCAATGAGAAAGAATAAAGTCCAAAAAATTGCTTGTTAAATCACCAAAAATCACTTGTAAGAATCTCCAAAATCATACACTAATATACAAAGTCTAATAATATGATATCTAATCTCCTAGAGTCTAACCTCAAAAACGAGGTTTTTCGAACTATTTATAAGAAAATAAAAACCTAATTACACAAGGATTCTAATTACTAGAATTCTGCCAAAACGCGGCTGGGTCGACGGACCACGCGACGGACAGTCGTGGTCGCAACGGACCGTCTTGGACTTCGTCGTCCCATACTTGGTGCAATTTCTTCTGCTGCTTTCTTCATTCCCCTCAACGGAAAGGGTGACGGACCGTCATAGGCACAACGGTCCATCGAGGGTCTTCGTTTCAAAATACTTATACTCTGGGAATCTGGTTACTAGGATCACTTTTCTGATCTTCACAACAAACCTGCAGGACGGAACGTCATAGCCATGACGAACCGTCACATGCTTCGTAATCCCACACTTGTTCCGACTTTTCCATCTTCCTTCAGCAGCTTCTCTACGCTGCCACCTACGAACAGTCACAGGCACGACGGACCGTCATAAGCTCCGTAGGTTGTCTCTTTTGCATTTTTTCGCTCAAAATCTCCGCTTTCAGCTCTGGACAGATTTCCTGCAAAACAAAGAGAAACTTATATCAAAATTAACACAAAAAAGTCTTTCGGACACACTAAACTTATGGAAAAAGTATTAATTATACCGTGAAACCACGGTATATCAACACCCTCAACTTAAATTCGTTGTTTGTCCTCAAGCAACGCACTATGACTCGCTACACAATCTTTGTACAATAGTATTCATGTTTTATCGTTTGCAATCATTTTGCTATCAATCCCGATTAATCTCATCAAATCTATGCATGCTATCACTATTAGGCTTGAATTTTGTGGGATTCGAACATGACACAGACTCACCATGGACCAAAAACTATCCTCTTCAATTTCTCACCGAGGGGCTAACAATTCTGGTATTGCAGCTAGTGTACTCACTTTAGAAAAAAATCCTCATTTTTCACACAATGATTTCAGTTTGAGTATAAGGATTACATTTCATCACTCGCTCTCAGAACAAAGTCACACTCATTCATACCTATTGCCATAAGCTTGCCCTTATTTTCACTGCCTTAAGTTCGCTATACAACCCTTAGGATCATGATAGGACTATTTTTATCTTGTAACGTAGGCTCAGAGTCAGGTAGGGTATATTTAGGTATACTTTAGTGACTTTTTGCCCTCCTTGACATATCGGCTGAACCTTCCACTTTCTCTCACTTTATCTCGCCCAGTTTCTCCTATTCTTTCACCTTGCTATTTCCGTTCTTTCTTCATTTGTGTAAGTGACTCTTTTCTTTTCTTGTTTCTAATTCTTTAATATTTATCTTTTTCTTTCCTTTTCTTTCAACGAGTTCTTGAGTCACTTTACTTTTGTTCTTTCTCTCTCTTTGTTCTTTCAATCCCACTTTCAGAGCATTCCTCAAAACAGCCACCCTCAACTCATGGCTTTTCCATGAGTCAAGGTACACAATACCCAAAGTCGGGTCAGGATCATAATTAAGGTTGTTTATGCATTAGCCACCCTCAACTTATGCTTTTGGCATAAGCTGAGGTGCACATGTCCAAGGAGGGATCAGGGCAAACACATTGTTCCCACAAAAAATCAGTTGGGGTGAAAAAGAAAGGTCTAATTTTAAGCTCAAATTATTTGGATCAAAGAAGGATAACTTTCATTTTGATTCTTTTATTTAGGCTAGAAATGGGCTATCTTTAATAAGGGCCTATGATCCTTTCCTAATTGTTTGTTACAACTTACTTTTAGCAGGACTAACCAGGCATGTTCTAGCTCAGTACCAGTAGTGGACTATTCAAATTTCCTCACGCTCACTTGACATCTCATCACTTTACCAGATTATCAGACACCTAGTTCGACTTGAAGATTTAGTGTAATGCAATGGTGTAACTCTATTTCATGTTTAGAGCCACACAATTATAAGTTACTACGCCTAGTCATGCAATATTTTCCATTTTTATGAGGATATTATTTTATCAATCATGCTTCAGAGTTAAACTATGTACAAAAGATATAACGTGCCGGTTCAATAGAAAAAGTAATCAGTCTTTTGGGGAAAAAGAACACAGGCTAGAAAACCCCAAAAGAGGATAGTGAGTTGGGCTACTCAGACTTCACCCTAACACTCACTTTCCATTTACCCCACCCCAAACAAAAAAGCATGCAATTGTCCCCAATGCATAAAAAAAATCTAAAGATTAGAGGGGTAGGTGAAGCAAACATGTGGCGCATAGCGCCGTCGATCGGCAAGCTGGTGCGTCCGGTTTCCCGGAACCCACATCCTCAGCAATCTGGACACCCTCAGTGGTGTCCTTAGCAATCTGGACACCCTCAGTGATGTCCTCAGCAACAACCGCACCATCAGTATTGCTTCCTGCTGTCTCTACAGTGCAGGATCTAGACGCCCCAGCGGCTATCTGCGATGCTCTGATTTGGTGTGCCTCCGCCTCAGCAAGTGAGTCTCTCCTCGCAGCCTCCATCTCTCGGCGATCCATCTTCCTTGCTCGCGCCTCATCCTCTGATCGACCCCTACACCTCTTTGCACTCTCTCGAGGGGAAGGTGGGGGAATTTCTGAAGTAGCAAACAGGGCCTCCAATACAGTGTGCTCAGCAGGCTCGACAGGCTCCGGTACTCTCACCTCTAGGATAGTGTCGATGTCATCACGAAGATTGTCGACTACAGCCTGAAGAGTCCACACATCTACCAGAGGGGCTGGACGGGCTAACACTCTCAACTCAAATGCATCTAGGCGCTGCTTAACCTCAGCAATCTTCCGCTCGGTAAACTGCTGCATCTTCCTCTCTAGACGCACCTCAGATGCAGTGATCGACTTCTGTATCAACGGCTGGATATGATGCAGAAGAGTAGTCATTTGTGCCTCCACTTTTTGGACCCTAGCAAGCGGGACTAGTGTCGGTAGAGGGGCTGTGCGAGAGGAGCTCGGGGCTGGGCTACTACCCGAGATAGATTCGACCGGGGTAGTGTCATTGGACGTCTGTGTAGCGATGTGGGCCTGGGCCACCGTATCCGCAAGATCATCAGCAAGTGGTGGCAGCTCTGGACGGGGCTCTCGACTTGGTGCTAACTCATTGGCCTCGTCTCTGATGAGGCTGACGTCAACGGTGCCCTACGGGGTCTTCAACTGATCTATGTTCCATATGGGCATACCTGCGGTCCTACAAAGGGCAAAAATCATACAAGGGAAGAGGTAGGTAGTAGTGACCTTGAATGCCCTCTCGTGCATGACTGCCAGGAGAAGCCATGCAAAGTCGACCTCGAAACTGGCTATCATCACCGCCATCAACACTGCTCGGTCCCAGGTGACGATGTTATCATCAGCTGTGGGGGAAAGGCAGTGACGGACGAGCAGCCACAAGAACTTTGGCTCAGTGACCCAATTTGCACCCTCACCGTTGACTAATAGGTGCAGGGCCATCCACCTCTTGGTGGTCTCTCTCAGTGCCTGGTCGCGCAAGAACTGGCCATCCTTCACTATCTGTCAGCGGTAGTCAAACTCGGCAGCGTGGGGAGTCTGCGTAGCATCTGCTCTCTTGCCGTATAGGAACCGGTGGATAGCTGGCAGGGAAATGTCAACCTGCACGCCCCGGACTCGAACCTGCTCCAGTGGGGCCTGTTTAGCGGGAGCAGCCCGCCTATCGATCTGTGATCAGAGAGTCGCTACGTAGGATGCGTTGAACTCTCTGACCATTTCCTCGATGCATCGTCCCAACAGACGAGATGTCCACTCTAAGCGATGCCTCGTGAATAGGTTGTGGATCTCTGGCATCGATGGCAGACTCCTTGTAAGCACCCGCCACTCCAAGGTGAGTATCCGAGTCATTAATCCTTTATCAGTCACGATTTTAGCGTCGGAATAAACTTGAAACTTGCCTTCGACACACCAATGGTTCTGCTGGTCAGAGGCTGGGGTAGGGACCAGGGCTGGTGCGCCGGATGTAGAGTCTGAATTGTCAGCCTCATCAGACAAGGCCGATGCTGCAGCAATGGTGGGTACTGGAACCTCAGCAGAGCCGGAAGCTTCCTCGGACCATGATATTTCTAAGGAGCCTGACAGTCCTTCCTCATTTGTGGTTACCCATAGGGTGTTTCGGTCAGTGTGCGCTCCTCATCAGACTGGGAGGCAGTGACTACACCGGACGCCACCGTCTTTGGTGTGGCTCTGGGAGCACGTGCAGCACGGGAAGGTGTGGAAGTGCCTGGGGCACATATTCAGGGTCCGGGTCATCGTCAGAGCCGATGATCAAGCGTGCAGACGGGGCAACAGACTTGGATCGCCTGCGTGCGTATGTTCGATCTTGCTTGGGTGATATAGTAGATAGTACTTGCAAAGGATCACTATTACTACGAGTAGTGGCAAACAAGACAGGAAAGCCCATACGACATAAAACATTTGAAATAGTGTTTTAGTGATAGTGAAACTGTATCACACGACGGGCTAGATGACGGCTCGTCGTGGATATGATGGACCGTCATGAGGTCCGTCATTTTGTACTTGGTATATGTATGTATAAAGAACCCTGAAGGAGGGGTGTCTGACAGTCATGACGGTCAAGCAGGACGGACCATCGTAGGACACTTAGGAAATGTTGGGAGACCCTTATCAGAGGGTCTCTGACCATCATAAAGGTCGTGCATGACGGAAAGTCGAGAGGACGACCGTCCGTCTTAGGACACTTCGAAAATGTTGGGAGACCCTTAGTAGAGGGGTCTCTGACCATCATGACGGTCGTGCAGGACGGACCGTCGTGGGTATGACGGTCCGTCGTAGGACACTTAGAAAATTTTGAGAGACCTTTAGAAACAGGGTCTCTGACACCCAGAATGGTTGAGCATGACAGACCGTCATGAAGACAACGGTCCATCACAGGCCTCGTTGGGACAGGGTGCTAGGGCTTTTGACACGGACCCTATGACGGTCCGTCGTGTATGAGAGGGTCCGTCATCGGGGTCTCGTTCTGAATAGCAGTGTTAGAACTGGGGGTACCCTATGCATCCCCGATGAACCCAGTCGGTCTTGCAGTGTTGTGGACCTATATGTGTCTATCCCAACTACCTAGGAAACTACCAATGCAAAATCACCTATGCCTAGGGTTATCAACATGGCACATTCGAACATTTTGAGCCTATGTTTAGACATAAGCATATAAAGGAAACAGTATACGACTGAGAACTAAGCTAATACTAACTACCAAACCAAAGTGAAAGATAAATGAGTATAAATTTAGAGACACATACCTTGGAAATGGAGAAAAACAAATGTAGAATGATTCAGTTGGCAAGGTAGACACCTACAGCAGCAGCACCGACTAGTGGATGATATGTATAAGGCTTAGGAGGAGTTTGGGAGCAATGATCAGTGAGGGGAAGTGTGGAAGTTGAAAATAGAGGGGAGATGAGGGGAATAAGGAAGTAATTGGGTTAAATATGGAGGGGTGGGGAGTATAAACGGTCAGATTTTGAAAAGGGTCCATGCGGGTCGGGTCGGGTAGAATTCGTTAATCAAGCGACGGCTCCCCGACGACGGTCCGTCGCACTTGCGACGACCCGTCGTAGGTTCCGTCATGTGTGCCCTAATTTCAAAATGACAGAAAAATGTACCTGGTGTGACGGATGCATACAACGGTCTGTCGCATGCGCAACGGTTCATCGATGTATCCGTCAGTGGCTGCTGCAGAGTAGTTTTCTGCAGAATTTCCTGCTGATGTGCCTGCAAATTTAAAACCTATTAATAGAAAAATGCTACCATTATTAAAAAGACGATAAGTATTGGGTCGCCTCCCATCAAGCGCCTGATTTAATGTCGCGGCATGACTAGGGCGACTTGATTACTCAGACTTCATCAAGATGGTATGCCTCGACCACTTCATTTCAGCATGCCTGAGATAGATTTTTATGCCCTGTCCATTCACCTTGAACCGCACAGCCTCCTTAGTTTCAAACTCAACTGCTCCATGAGGGAATAGTTGGGTAACCGTGTAAGGACCAGTCCATTTGGACTTGAGTTTGGATGGAAACAAGCGCAATCTGGAATAGAACAGAAGCACCAAATCCCCGACCATAAAATCTCATTTTTCAATTTTGTTGTCATGATACTTCATCATCTTTTCTTTATATAGGGCTGAGCTTTCATATGCTTTCAAACGAAATTCATCAAGTTCATTCAACCCATTTAACCATTGCTCTGCAGCTTCGCTCCAATCCATTTTTTACTTCTTCATAGCCCACATGGCTTTATGCTCTAACTCAACCGAAAGATGACAAGCTTTCCCATATACAAGTTGGTATGGAGACATACCTATTGGAGTCTTATATGCTGTCCGGTAGGCCAAAAGAGCATCATCAAGAATCCTTGACCAATCCGTTCTACTAGCAGTCACTGTTTTGCACAATATCTGTTAGATCTCCCGATTCGATACTTCAACTTTCCCACTAGTTTGAGGGTGGTAAGGAGTGGCCACATTATGGCGAACACAGTATTTCTCCATTAACCCCTTGAACAATCTTTTGCAGAAGTGGGAGCCCCCATCACTAATAATGGCCCTTGGGGTGCCAAAACGGGAAAATGTTTTCTTTTTCAAGAATGTAGTGACACTCTTCCCTTCATTGTATGCAAGGGCTATGGCTTCGACCCATTTAGATACATAATCAACTGCGAAAAGAATGTACTTCATCCCATGAGAACTCACAAAAGGGCCCGTAAAGTCAATACCCCACACATCAAATAACTCAATCACAAGAATGGGGTTTAGAGGGAGCTCTTGCTTTCTTGAAATACCACCATCTCGTTGACATTTGTCACATGCTTTGGCAAACCCATGAGCATCTTGATGAATAGTTGGCCAATAGTATCCACATTGCAATATCTTGTGAGCGGTTCGGATACCACTGTGATGTCCACCAACAGGTGAAGAATGGCATGCTCCAACACACTCAACATTTCACATTCTGGCACACAACGCCAAATAAGCCCGTCGGCACAACACCTATACAAGTATGGTTCATCCTAAAAGAACTTCTTCACATCGTAGATGAACTTTTTCCTTTGATGAAAGGACAAGTCTGATGGAACAATATCACTAGCCAGATAGTTCGCAAAATCTGTGAACCATGGAACCAATTCTTGTGAAGAAGCCAATACATGTTCATCGGGGAAAGTATCATCAATGTCAGTCTTATCTCCTAACTCTCTCATAGCTTCATCCTCTAGACTAGACAAATGATCAGCAACTTGATTTTCAGTCCCTTTTCATCCAGCACTTCAATGTAAAATTCTTGCAGCAGTAATACCCAACGAATCAACCTTGGTTTCGCATCCTTCTTCGCCATCAAGTATCTCAATGCTGAATGGTCAGTATGCACTATAACTCTAGTACCTAGCAAATAGGAGCAAAATTTCTCAAAAGCAAAGACTACTGCAAGGATTTCTTGCTCAGTCACTGTGTAGTTCTTCTAAGCTTCATTTAGGGCTTTACTAGCATAGTAAATTGGGTGAAGAATATTGTTTCTTCTCTGTCCCAATACTACACCAAGAGCCACCCCACTAGCATCGCACATTACCTCAAATGGGCTGTTCCAATCCGGAGAAATAATGATAGGCGCAGACACTAACTTTTCTTTTAGCTCACCGAATGCTTTAAGACATGATTCATCAAAACAAAATTTACATTCTTTCTCCAGCAATTTGCACAATGGGTGTGCAATCTTTCAAAAGTCTTTGATGAATCTCCGGTAAAAACCTGCATGCCCAAAAAAGCTTCTCACACCTTTCACAGAGATCGGTGGGGGAAGTCTCTCTATTACCTCAACTTTAGCTCGATCAACCTCTATGCCCTTTTCTGAAATGCGATGACCCAACACAACACCCTCTTTCACCATGAAATGACACTTTTCCCCGTTTAGTACCAAACTGCAGTTTTCACATCTGTTAAGAACCTCAGATAAATTGGTCAAACACCGCTCGAATGAATAACCAACTACAGAAAAATCATCCATAAAAACTTCTATAGTATCCTCCACCATGTAAGAAAATATTGACATCATACATCTCTGAAAGGTTGCGGGTGCATTGCACAAACCAAACGGCATTCTTCTGAACGCAAAAGTCCCATATGGACAAGTGAAAAAGGTTTTCTCTTGATGTTTTGGTACAATAGATATCTGATTATACACCGAATACCCATCAAGAAAACAATACCACCCTTTTCCAGCAAGTCTATCCAACATCTGATCCATGAAGGGCATAGGAAAATGGTCTTTTTCAGTCCATGAGTTCAGTTAACGGTAATCCATACACACCCTCCATCCAGTAACCAGTCTAATTGGAACAAGTTTATTCTTTTCGTTGGGGACCACAGTCATTCCCCCTTTCTTAGGTAAACACTGAACCGGGCATACCCAACTACTATCGGCGATTGGATATATTACTCCGGCATCCAACCACTTGATGATTTCCTTCTTCACAACCTCTTTCATAAGAGGATTCAAGCGTTTCTGGGGCTCAATACTCGGCTTATGATCAGGCATGAGTTGGATTTTATGAGAGCAAATACAAGGAGGGATCCCAATAATGTCCGAAATGGTCCACCCAATAGCTCTTTTGAACCTTTTTAGTACCTTCACCAAACACTGAACCTGTTGTTCATCCAGGTCTTATGCAATGATTACCGGCAAAGTGTCACCCTTTTCTAAGAATTCATACCTGAGATGAGGTGGGAGAGCTTTTAGTTCTAATTTTGGAGCTTCCTCTATAGATGGTTTAGCGGGTGGGGACTCGTGGTTCTTCATATCAAGCTCAATTTTCTTCGGTTTAAACCCAACAACACCTCGGTCAAGAGCCGCGACTAATGACTCATACTCTTCAATGCAATCGCTATCAAAGTTCATTATCACTGCCGCTAGTGCTTCGACACCTAGACGTTCTTCTATTTGTGTATCAAATGTCTCACCCATGTTGTAGGATATAGCAGATGCCGATTGGAGCTCACCACTCTGCCTCATGGACCTACAAATATTAAAGGTCACTTTCTCATTGTTCAACCGAAATTTCATCTGCCCCTTTTCCATGTCTACTAAGGCTCTTCCCGTAGCTAGGAATGGCCTCCCAAGGATAATAGGCACTTCAAAATCAACTTCACAATCAAAAATAACAAAATCGGCTGGAAAAATGAATGACTCCAGTTTTACTTGCACATCATGAAGTATCCCTATGGGCCGTTTTACTATTCGATCAGCCATCAGTAGCCGCATTGCAGTGGGCTTTGGGTCACCCAAACCCAACTTCTTTTAAATCTAGAGGGGCATGAGATTTATGCTTGCCCCCAGATCACATAATGCTTTCGCAAAATGTAATAGCCCGATTGTACAAGGAATAGTGAATGCACCTGGATTTTCTTTCTTTTGGACCAGAGATCTTGTAGCAATAGCACTACAATGCTGCATTTTATCATCATCCTCAAAAGTAACCGATCTTTTCTTTGTGACCAAATCTTTCATAAACATGGCGTAACCGGGCATTTATTCTAAAGCTTCTACCAAAGGGACATTGATAGAAAGTTTCTTCAACATTGTTATAAAATGCCGATATTTGCCATCCTCAGTCTTTTTCACTAATCTTTGAGGAAATGGGGGTGGTGGCCTAGGCATAGGAGTTACCTTTTTAGGCACTTCAGCATCTTTGGAATGTTATCCTCTAAATCAGCATCAACATTTACCACTTTATCAGTATCTCTTGTCACCTCATTCTCATTAGATTGCATAGGTGGGTCAATGGTTTGCTTTCCACCGCGAGTAGTAATTCCATACAATGTCCATCATTTTTTGGATTTTGGACAGTGTTGCTAGGAAGAGTGCCCGGTTGCCGTGTATTCACAGTTGCAGATAATTTGGCCAATTGTAACTCAAGTTTCTTAATCGATATTGCATGTGTATCAACTTTTTGCCCAATACCCGCTAAATCATTCCTCAACTCTTTATTGTGCTCATCACTAGCATCGAACCTCCTCATCATTTTATGCAACATATCCTCAACTCACGACATACTACCTCCACCATCCCTAGGAGTAACTTGACGATTTTGAGGAGGAACATAGGGTCCATTATGGTCGTTTCTATTTTCATAGTTACCCCTGTTGAAGTTGTTATCACGATGGTAATTTCCATCTCGGACATAATGACCCTCACGATTGTAGTTACCATAGTTCCGACCTTGGTTCCCTTGACCTAGGCGCCAATTCTCCTGATTAGAGCTTTGGGCAATTGGTCGGAAACCCCCCATCTGTTCATTTATCGCATAGGAATCCTCCTCATAAAAACACTCATCGATTGGAGGTGGTGGTTTAGCAAAGTAGATGACTGCATTAATCTTTTCTACACCCCAGTGACATGTTTTAGTACCAACCCAAGCTCAGTTCTCATCTGAGCCATTTCTTGACGAATATCATCTGTGGCTGGGTTGTGAGTGGACTGCACTGCGAAGGTGTTTCTCCCTGTATCGGACTTCCTAGTACTCAAAGCTTTGTTGTTACGGGAGATTTTCTCTAATTTCTCAGCAATCTCAGCATAAGGGCATTCTACATAAGATCCACCTGCTATAGTGTCCAACACCGGTTTATTGTTATCATCCTGTCCCTAATAGAAGTATTCCTTCCGTGACTCATCATCAATACGGTGATTTGGGACACTTCTCAAGAATGAGGTGAATCTATCCCAAGAAGTACTAACTGACTCTCCTAGTAGTGACACAAAGTTATTCACCCTATCTTTGTGGTTTAATTTCCTGGAGACCGGATAGTAGCATTCTAAGCAGACATCCCGTAGTTGGTTCCACGTGAAAATGGAGTTGTATGGGAGCTCAGTAAACCACATAGCAGCCTCTCCCGTCAGTGAGAGAGGAAACACTTAAACCTATTACATCTAGATCCACATCAGGCCTCCCCACACAACTTTTACACACTGCCCTTACCTTAGCTATATGGGCATGTGGATCCTTAAAAGGTAGCCCTGAAAACAAACCTCTGGCAGTGAGCATTTGCATCAAGATACTAGTTACCACAAAAGTGTGGCCTGTGGGTAGATGGGGCAAGACAAGTGGCCCATCCGAGTCTGCTATGTTATCATAGCCTCTTTCGTATGCTTGGGGCCGTGGAACGGGATTTTGTCCTCTCTGCTGATGTTCACCCAGAGCGTCGGGTAACATCTGACCATGAACATCCACTGCATGTGGGATGTTCTGGTTTGGATCCTCATCATTTATTCCCAAGTTTCGATTCATATTGCATAGTGTACGCGCTAGCTCGTGATCGTAGGGAAACAAGGGTTCTCTTCCTCTCCGTGTATTTGGCATACAAGGAGGATAGTTTTGAAAGGAAATCAAAAACAATAAAACAAATTAAAATCAAGAAAATATCAACTAAACTTTCGAAATAAGTTCAAGTTAATCTAAAAGCTAAAATCCCTGGCAACGGCGCCAGAATTTGATGCGCTCAAACTTACTTCTCAAATGAGAAGTAAAGTGGTCGCGTCAATTAAATAACCAAACTAGTGAGGTTGAGATCGTTCCCACGAGGAAAATAGTCTAGACTTAACTTCAACTTGTTATTACTATTGTTCGGTTGATGACTTCCTTAGAAAGTAAAAACATAAAAAGGGGGGTTCTATCTTTAATAAGTGAAAATAAACAACGAACTTGAAAGAGACACTTAACAGCTTTTTATTTTGGGTTTTAATCAATTAATCAAAGTAACTAGGGTTTACGTGTTCCCCACAGGTTCATAACATGATAATTCTAACTATAACAATTCTTTCCTAGTATCTTGCATGCAAAGTGATAAGTTATGTATTTCTAAATCCTTGGTCCGGCATCTAGAAAATCTCACTCCGCACCTTGGTCTGGCTACGTGTGTTGCTTTCCTAACCCTTATCTTTACCTCATATTAAGCATCGTATTCGATATTTGACTAAGTTATTACCTCGTACAAATCAATACTAGCCTATTAGATAGTATACACTAAATCTATGTTAATAATTCCTTTCCTATTATCTACCTCCTTGGTCCAGCAAGTAGCATTAAGGCGAGTTCTAACGTTGATGATCCGTTAAAAAGACTTCTAAGTGAAAGAATTATTAATACATGCAAGACACTATTCTAGAATTGTTATTTTAGCTAGGGTTTATCTCATTATTTTCCTATGGTTCCCACAACCCTAGTTATGGAGTTTGGTTCCTCATAGCCATAAACACAATATTAAAATATGTTAAACAAGAATTCATGTACTTCCTTCAATGAGAAAGAATAAAGTCCAAAAATTTGCTTGATTAATCACCAAAAATCACTTGTAAGAATCTCCAAAATCAAACACTAATACACAAAGACTAATAATATGATGTCTAATCTCCAAGATTCTAACCTCAAAAATGAGGTTTTTCGAACTATTTCTAAGAAAATAAAAGCCTAATTACACAAGGATTCTAATTACTGGAAATTTGCCAAAACACGGCTGGGTCGACGGACCACGCGATGGACCATCGTGGACTCCGTCGTCCCATACTTGGTGCAATTTCTCCTGCTGCTTTCTTCATTCCCCTCGACGGCAAGTGTGACGGACCGTCATAGGCACAACGGTCCGTCGAGGGTGTTCGTTTCAAAATACTTCAACTCTTGGAATCTGGGTACTGTGATAAATTCTCTGATCTTCACGACGAACATGCAGGATGGACCGTCACAAGCTTCGTAATCCCACACTTGGTCAGACTTCCCCATCTTCCTCCAGCAGCTTCTCTACGCTGCCACCTACGGACCGTCACAGAAACGAGTGACCAACATAAGCTCTTTAGGTGGTCTCTTCTGCATTTTTCCGCTCAAAATCTCCGCTTTCAGCTCTGGACAGATTTCCTACAAAACAAAGAGCAACTTATATCAAAATTAACACAAAAAGGCTTTTGGACATACTAAACATAAGGAAAAAGTATTAATTATACCGTGAAACCACGGTATATCATTATCCAATCATGTAATGTTTCCAAGGGCTACGTGGGCATGCCAAGCTTGACTTCGTTTGATCATCTGTCCTTTCCAACAATGATGATGGCATGCCACGCCCAACATCATCCATATTTGTGTGCATTCCAAGGGCGATGATCGCATGCCACGTCCGACATCGTCAAATCGTCCATTTGGTCCAAGGGCCATAATGTCAAGCCACGCTCTATTTCGTCCGACATAAGTGTTTTGCAGGTGCTATTATGGCATGCTACTCCCGACGTTGTCCGACTATCAGTGCAGTCCAAGGGCGATGATTGCATTCTACGCTCGACGTCATCCAACCATGTGTGCTATCAAAGGGATACTCCAATTTTCCTAGCCTGACATTGTCTGACCCTGTGTGCAGTCCAAAGGCGATGATGGCATGCCAAGCATGACATCATCTTATCGTGTATGCTTTCCAAGGGCGAAGATGGAATGTCAGAGCCTACATCGTCTATCTGTGTGCAGTCTAAGAGTGATGTCCAGCCACGCTTGAAGTCCTCCTATTGTTTGTGTTGTCCAAGGGTTATATTTGCATGCTACGCAAGACGTAATCCGATCGTATGTATTCTAATAAGGCAAAGAACAAAAGCCACGCGTAATTTTGTTCGACCGTATGTGTTGTCCAATCGACATAATTACATTCAACATCTGACATAAATCGTTCGTGTATGCAGTCCAAGGGCGGTGATGGCTTTCAATGCTTTACATTATCTGGTCGTGTGTGCTATCCGAGGGCTTTGATGACATGTCAGTTTTATGTCATTCAACCGTGTGTGCTGTCCAAGGGCTATTATGGTATGCCAAGCCTGACATCATCCGACTGTCTATGATGTCTTAAGGCAATGATGGCATGCCACGCCTAATGTTGTCTGACCATGTGTACGGTCCAAGGGCGATGATGGAATGACAAGCCCTACATCGTGCATTTGTGTGTGCAGTCCAAGGGAGATGATGGCATGCCACGTCCGAGGTCAACCGATTTTATATGCTATAAAAGGGCTATGATGACATGCCAGGCTTAATTTCCTTCAACCATGTGTGCTGCCAAAGGGCTATGATGGCATGCCACGCCCGACATCATCTGACCGTGTTTCTTGTCCAAAGGCGATGATGGCTACCACGCCGAATGTAGTTTTACCATGTGTGCTGTCCCAGGGCGATGATGGCATGCCACGACCCACGTCCTCATTCCGTGTGTGACTTCTAAAGGCTAATGATGGCATGCCACACCCGACAACGTCCATATGTTTGTGAAGTCCAAGGGCGATGATGTCATAACACACCCAACATCGTTCATTTGTGTGTGCAGTCCAAGGGCGATGATGGCATGCCATGTCCGACATCATCCGACCATGTGTGCGGTCCAAGGTCCATAAAGGCAAGTCACGCCCTCCGTCGTCTTACCATATGTGTTTTCCAACCTCTATGATGGCATGCTACGCCCGACGTCGTGCGACTCTGTGTAGTCAAAGGGCGATGATGGCATACCATGCCCGACGTTGTCCGACCATATATGTTGTCCAAGAGATACATGGGCATGCCAATCTTGACTTTATTCGATTGTGTGTTCTTTCCAAGAGGGATGATGGCATGCCACTCCAGACATAGTCCAACCGTGTGTGGTTTACTAGGGCGATGATGGCATGCCACGCCCAACTTCGTTCAACAGTGTGTGTTGTCCAATTGCTACACGGGCATTCCACGGTCGACGTGGTCCGACCGTGTGTACAGTCTAAGGACCATGATAGAATGCGGCACCCAACGTCATCCTACCATGTGTGCTGTCCAAGGGCAGTAATGGCAACCACGCCCTATGTCGTCCGACCGTATGTGTTTTCGAAGGGCTATTATAGCATGCTACGCCTAACATTGTCCGACTGTGTGTGCATTCTAAGGGCGATGATGTCACGCCACGCCTAATATAGTTCATCTGTGTGTGATGTCGAAGAACTACTCTTGCATTTCACGCCCGACGTCGTTCAACTATGAGTACATTCTAGGGCGTGGATGGCATTCCACACCTAACGTCTCATTGTGTGTGTGATTTCCAAAGGTCATGATGGCATGCCACGCCCGGCATTGTCCATATGTGTGTGCATTCCAAGGGTGATTATTGCATGTCATGTCCCACATTGTCCAACCGTGCATTCGGTCCAAGGTCCATAATGGCAAGCAACGTACTATTTCGACTTACCATATGTGTTTTTCAAGGGCTATGATGCCAGGCTACTTCCAACATCATCCGACTTTATGTGCAGTCCAAGGGCGATGATGGCATGCCACGCCTGATGTCGTCCGACTGTGTGTGCTGCCTATAGGATACTCTAACATTCCACGCCCAACATCATCTAATGATGTGTGTAGTACAAGGGAGATGATGTCATGCCACACCTGAGATCATCTTATTGTGTATACTTTCTAAAGGAGACGATGGAATGCCAGACCCAACATCGTCCATTTGTGTGTGTAGCAAAAGGTAGATTATGGCATGGCACGTCCGAAGTAGACTGACTGTGTGTGCTATCTAAGGTCTATGATGACATGCTAAGCCTAGCGTCATTCAACCGTATGTGTTGTCCAAGGCCTATGATGGCGTGCCACGCTCAACGTCGTCCGACCGTGTGTAGTTCAAGAGCTATGATGACATGCCACAACCAACGTCTTCCAACCGTGTATGTTATCCAAGGGATATGATGGCATGCCACACCTGATGTTGTTCGACTGTGTGTTGTTTCCAAGGGATACGTGGGCATGTCCAACTTGACTTCGTTCGATCGTGTGTGTTTTAGAAGAGTAGTGATGGCATCCCACGCCCGACATTGTCCATATGTGTGTGCATTCCAAGGGAAAATATGGCATGTCACGTCCGACATCATCCATCTATGTGTGAAGTCCAAGGGCGATGATGACATGCAACGCCCGACATCATCCATTTGTGTGTGCAGTCCAAGGGAGATGATGGCATGCCATGTTCGACATCGTCTGACCATGCGTGCGGTCCAAGGTCCATCATGGAAAGCCATTCCCTCTGTCATCTGACCATATGTGCTTTCCAAGTTCTATATTTGCATGCTATGCCCGACGTCGTCTGACTGTGTGTTGTCAAAGGGCGATGGTAGCATGCCACACACGACATCATCTGACTGTATGTGCTCTCCATGGGATACGTCGGCATGCGAAGCTTTACATCCTTCAATCGTGTGTGCTTTCAAGAACGATGATGGCATGCCATGCCAAACGTAGTCTAACCGTGTGTGGTGTCCTTGGGCGATGCATGCATGCCAAACCTGACTTCGTTCGAAAGTGTGTAGTGTCCAACGGTGACATGGGCATTCCACGGTCGACTCGGTTTGGCAGTGTGTACAGTCTAAGGGCAATGATGGAATGTGGTGCCTGACGTCATCCTACCATGTTTGCTGTCCAAGGGCCATAATACCAACCAGACCCTATGCAGTCCGACTGTATGTGTTTTCGAAGGGCTATTATGGCATGCTACCTCGACGTCGTTCGAACATGACTGCATTCTAGGGCGATGATGGCATTTCATGCCCAACATTTCATTCTGTGTTTTGTTTTCAAAGGTGATGATGGCATGCCACGCCTGACATCGTCTATTTCTTTGTGCATTCCATGGGCAATGATAGCATGCAACGTCCCTTATCGTGCAACCGTGTATTCAGTCCAAGTGCCATAGTGGAAAGCGACGCTCTATTTCATCTGGCCATATGTGTTTTTCAAGGGCTATGATGGCATGCAAGACTCGAGATCATCTTATTGTGTGTGCTTTCCAAATGAAATAATGAAATGCCACGCCCAACATCGTCCATTTGTGTGTGCAGCCAGAGGTAGATTTTGGCATGGCACGTCCGAAGTCGACTGACTGTGTGTGCTATATTATCTCTATGATGACATGCTAAGCCCAACATCGTTCAACCGTGTGTGATGTCCAACGACTATGATGGCGTGCCAATGTCGTTCGACCGTGTATGTTGTTCATGACCTATGATGACATGCCACACCCAACGTCTTCCAATTGTGTGTGTTATCTTAGGGTTATGATGGCATGCCACGCCTGGCGTCATCCGACTGTGTTAGCTGTCAAAAGGCGATATGGCATGCCACGACGGATGTTGTTTTACCAAGTGTGTTGTCCAAGGGCGATGATGACATGCCACGCCCCATGTCGTCATAACGTGTGTGATTTCTAATGGCAATGATGGCATGCCACGCCCGACATCATCCCACCATGTGTGTTGTCTAAGGGATAGTCTGGCTTTCTACGCCAATCATTGACCGACCATGTGCGCATTCCAAAGGAGATGATGGCATGCCACGCGTGACATCATCTGATCATGTATGCTTTCCAAAGGCGAGGATGGAATACCAGGATTTACATCGTCTATCTGTTTGTGCAGTCCAAGGGCAATGTCCAACCACGTTTGAAGTCCTCCAATTGTTTCTGCTGTCCAAGGGTTATAATGGCATGCCACGCCAGACATCATCCGATCATGTACATTATCAAAGGGCAATGACCAAAAGCCACGGCTAATTTGGTCCGACCATATGTGTTGTCAAAGGAAGATGATTACATGCCACACTTGACATAATCCGTTCGTGTGTGCAGTCGAAGGGCGATGATGGCATTCAACGCTTGATGTTATCTAGTAGTGTGCGCTGTCCTAGGGCTATGATGACATGACAGCTTAATGTCATTCAACCGTGTGTTATGTCCAAGAGATATTATGGCATGACACGCCCGACGTCGTCTTACCGTCTATGATGTCTAAAGGCGATGATGGCATGCCACCCCTGATGTTGTCTGACCATGTGTACGGTTCAAGGGCGATGATGGAATTCCATGCCCGACATCGTTCATTCGTGTGTGCAATCCAAGGGCGATGATGGCAAGACACGTCCGAGGTAGACCGATTGTGTGTTCTATACAAAGGCTATGATGACATGCCACGCTTAATGTCCTTCAACCATTTGTGTTGTCCAAGGGATATGATGGCATGCCATTGCCTGGATTCGTTTGATAGTATGTGTGTGCAGTAAAAGGGCGATGATGGCATGCCATGCCTGATGTTGTCCGATTGTGTGTGCTTTGAAAGTGCAATGTAGGCATGCCACTCTCAACGTCGTCCGATTGTATGTGTTGTCCAAGGGCTATGATGGCAAGCCATACCTGATGTTGTTTGATCGTGTATGGTGTCCAAGATAAATGATGGCATGCCACACCCGACGTCGTGTGACCGTGTGCTCAGTCTAATGACTATAGGGCATTCCATGCCTAACATTTTCTATCCGTGTTTGCAGTCCAAGAGAGATAACGGCATGTCATACACTACTTCTTCCTACCGTGTGTGTTGTCCAAGGGATATAATGATATGCCATGCCCGACGTCATCCGATCGTGTGTCCAAGGGCTATTATGTAAGTCGTGCCTGAGGTCGTCCGACCATGTGTGATGTCCAAGGGCTACTTAGGCATGCCATGCTCGACGGTGCCTGATCGTGTGTGTAGTCTAAGAGAGATAATGGCATGACAAACTTGACGTCGTCTGACCGTGTATGATGTCTAAGGGCAATGATGGCATGCCACGTCCGACGTCCTCCTCCTATGTGTGCTTTCCAAAGGCGATGATGGCATGCCATACCCGTCATCATCTGTTTATGTATGCAGTCCAAGGGTGATGATGGCATGCCACGTATGAGGTTGATCGACCGTATGTGCTGTCCAAGGTCTATGATTACATGTCATGCCCAATGTCGTTCCACTGTGAGTGATGTCTAAGGGCTATGATGGCATGCCACGCAAAACATCGTCCAACCGTGTGTATTGTCGAAAGGCTAAGCAGGCATGCCACGCCCAACTTCGTTTTACTATGTGTGCTACCCAAGGGTGATTATGGCATGATATGCCTGACATTGTTCCACCATGTGTACTTTCCACGGGCGATAATGGAATGCCTCATCCGACATCGTTCATTTGTATGTTCAGTACAAGAGCGATGATTGCATTCCAAGCATGAGGTCGTCTGGCCCTGTTGCTTTTTAAAGGTTATGATGGCATTCTATGCCTGATATCATCTGTCTCTATTTGAAGTTCAGGGGAGTTTATAACATGCCACATTTGACGTTGACCAATCGTGTGTGCTGTCCAAGGGCTACAATGACATGCCAAGCCCAATATTGTTCAATCTTGCGTGTTGTCCAAGGGCTATGATTGCGTTCCATGCTTGACGTTTTTCGACTGTATGTTCTGTCCATGAGATACGCAGGCATGCCATACCCCACTTCATTCGACCGTGTTTGCTGTCCAAAGGTGATGATGGCATACCACGTTGGATCTCGTTTGACCATGTGTGTTGTCCAAGGGCGATAATGGCATGCCACGCCCCACGTCGTCATACCATGTGTGATTTCTAAAGGCAATGAAGGCATTCCACGCTCGACATCGTCCATCTGTGTGTGAAGTCCAAAGGCTATCAGGGCATGCCACACTCGACATCGTTCGTTTGTGTGTGCAGTCCTAGGGAAATGATGGCATACCATGTGCGACATCGTCATACCATGCGTGCGGTCAAGGGTCTATAATGGAAAGCCACTCCCTCTGTCGTCTGACCATATGTGTCTCCAAGCTCTATGATGTCATGCTACGCCCGACGTCGTCCGACTGTGTGTAATCAAAGGGCGATGATTGCATGCTATGCTTGACGTCGTCCGACAATATGTGATGTCCAAGAGCTACATGGGCATGCAAAGCTTGACATTGATAGATCATGTGTGCTTTCCAAGAACGATGACGACATGCCAAGCCTGACATAGTCAAACCGTGTATGGTGTTTTATGGCGATAATGGTATGCCATGTTCGACTTTGTTCAACAGTGTGTATTGTCCAACGGCTACACGAGCATTCCACGGTCAATGTGATCCGACCGTGTGTACTGTATAAGGGCCATGATGGAATGCTGCGCCCAATGTCATCCTACCATATGTGCTATCTAAGAGCAATAATGGCAACCACGTCCTATGTCGTCCGACCATATGTATTTTTGAAGGGATATTATGGCATGCTACACCAGACGTCATCCGACTGTGTGTGCATTCTAAGGATGATGATGTCATGCCACACCTAATGTTGTTCTAGCATGTGTGTTGTCGAAGGGCTACTCTAGAATTCCACATCCAATGTTGTTCGACCATGAGTGCAGTTTACGGCGATGATGGCATTCCATAATCAAAGTCTCTTTCTGTGTGTGCCTTCCAAAGGTGATGATGGCATGCCACGCTCAACATCATCCATATGTGTGTGCATTCCAAGGGAGATGATTAATGCCACGTCCGAAGTCGAATGACTGTGTGTGCTATTTAAGGTCTATGATGATATGCTAAGCCCAACGTCGTTCAATCGTGTGTGCTGTACAAAGACTATGATTGCGTGCCACGCTCATCGTAGTACGACTGAGTGTGTTGTTCAAGAGCTATTATGACATGCCACGCCCAACGTCTTCCAACCGTGTGTGTTTTCCAAGGGATATGATGGCATGCCACGCCCGATGTTATCCGATTGTGTGTGGTTTCCAAGGGCTACATGGGCATGCCAAGCTTGAGTTCGTTCGATCATCTTTCCTTTCCAACAACGATGATGGCATGCCAGGCCCAACATTGTCCATATTTGTGTGCATTCCAACGGCGATGATCGCATTCCACGTCCGACTTCGTCAAACCATGCATTCCGTCCAAGGGCCATATTGTTAGGCCACGCTCTATTTCATCCAACATAAGTGTTTTCCAGGGGCTATGATGGCATGCTACTCCCGACGTTGTCCGACTGTCAGTGCAGTCCGATGGCGATGATGGCATTCTACGCTCGACGTCATCCAACCATGTGTGCTATACAAGGGATACTCCGGTTTTCCAAGTCTGACGTTGTCTGACCGTGTGTGCAGTCCAAAGGAGATGATGGCATGCCAGGCGTGACATCATTTGATCGTGTATGCTTTTCAAAGGTGAAGATAAAATGCCTGGGCCTAAATCGTCCATCTATATGTGCAGTCCAAGAGCGATGTCCAGCCACGCTTGAAGTCCTCCAATTGTTTGTGTTGTCCAAGGGTTATAATGGCATGCTACGCCAGACGTCATCCGATCGTGTGTATTCTAATAAGGCAATGAACAAAAGCCACACCTAATTTCATCCGACCATATGTGTTTTCCAATTGAGATGATTACATGCCATACCTGACATAATTCGTTCGTGTGTGCAGTCCAAGGGCAATGATGGCATTCAACGCTTGACATTATCCGGTAGTGTGTGCTATCTGAGGGCTTTGATGACATGTCAGCTTCATGTCATTCAACCGTGTGTGCTTTCCAAGGGCTATTATGGCATGCCACGCCTGACGTCATTCGACCGTCTTTGATGTCCTAAGGCGATGATGGCATGCCACGCCTAATGTTGTCTGACCATGTGTACGATCCAAGGGCGATGATGGAATGACACGCCCGACAACGTGGATTTGTGTGTGTGCAATCTAAGGGCGATTATGGCATGCCACGTTCGAGGTCGCCCGATTGTGTATGCTATAAAAGGACTATGATGACATGCCACGCTTAATTTTCTTCAACCATGTGTGCTGCCAAAGGGCTATGATGGCATGCCATGCCCGACATCGTCCGACCGTGTTTCCTGTCCAAAGGCGATGATGGCATACCACGCCGAATGTAGTTTGACCATGTGTGCTTTCAAAGGGAGATGATGGCATACCACGACCCACGTTCTCATTCCGTGTGTGACTTCTAAAGGCTATGATGGCATGCCATACCGGACATCATCCATTTGTTTGTGAAGTCCAAGGGCGATGATGGAATAAGACGCCCAACATCGTCAAATTTTGTGTGCAGTCCAAGGGAGATGATGGCATGCCATGTCCGACATCATCCGACCATGCGTGCGGTCCAAGGTCCATAAAGCTAAGCCACGCCCTCTGTTGTCTTACCATATGTGTTTTCCAAGTTCTATGATGGCATGCTGCGCCCGACATCGTGCGACTGTGTGTAGTTGAAGGGCGATGATGGCATGCCACGCCCAACGTAGTCCGACCGTATATGTTGTCCAAGGGTTACATGGGCATGCCAAGATTTACTTTATTTGATCGTGTGTTCTTTCCAAGAGGGATGATGGCATGCCACACCCAACGTAGTCCAACCGTGTGTGGTTTACTAGGGCGATGATGGCATGTCACGCCCGACTTCGTTCAACAGTGTGTGTTATCCAATGGCTACACGGGCATTCCACAGTCGACGTGGTCCGACCGTTTGTACACTGCGGTACCCGACGTCATCCTACCATGTGTGCTGTCTAAGGGCCATAATGGCAACCACGCCCTATGTCATTCGACCGTATGTGTTTTCGAAGGGATATTATAGCATGCTACGCCTAACGTCGTCCGACTGTGTGTGCATTCTTAGGGCGATGATCTCACGCCACACCAAATGTAGTTCATCTGTGTGTGATTTCGAAGAAATACTCTTGCATTTCACGCCCAATGTCGTTCGACCATGAGTACATTCTAGGGCGATGATGGCATTCCACACCTAACGTCTAATTCTGTGTGTGATTTTCAAAGGTGATGATGGCATGCCATGCCCGGCATTATCCATATGTGTGTGCATTCCAAGGGTGATTATGGCAAGCCATGTCCCACATTGTCCAACCATGCATTCGGTCCAAGGTCCATAATGGCAAGCGACGCACTATTTCGACTTACCATATGTATTTTTCAAGCGCTATGATGCTAGGTTACTTCCAATGTCATCCGACTTTATGTGCAGTCCAAGGGCGATGATGGCATGCCACGCCCGATGTCGTCCGACTATATGTGCTGTCTATGGGATACTCTTACATTCCACGCCCAACATCATCTGATCATATGTGTAGTATAAGGGTGATGATGGCATGCCACACCCGAGATCGTCTTATTGTGTGTACATTCAAAAGGAGACGATGAAATACTAGACCCAACATCGTCCATTTGTGTGTGCAGCCAAAGGGAGATTATGGGATGGCATGTCCGAAGTAGACTGACTATGTGTGCTATCTAAGGTCTATGATGACATGCTAAGCCTAGAGTCATTCAACCATTTGTGTTGTCCAACGGCTATGATGGCGTGCCACGCTCGACGTCGTCCGATCGTGTGTAGTTCAAGAGCTATGATGACGTGTCACACCCAACGTGTTCCAACCGCGTGTGTTATTTAAGGGATATGATGGCATGCCACGCCCGATGTTGTTCGACTGTGTGTGGTTTCCAAGGGATACGTGGGCATGCCCAACTTTACTTCGTTTGATCGTGTGTGCTTTCCAAGAGCGATGATGGCATCCCACGCCCGACATCGTCCATATGTGTGTGCATTCCAAGGGGGATGATGGCATGCCACGTCCGACATCATCCATCTATGTGTGAAGTCCAAGGGCGATGATGACATGCCACGCCCGACATCATCCATTTGTGTGTGCAGTCCAAGGGAGATGATGGCATACCATATTCGACATCGTCCGACCATGCGTGCGGTCCAAGGTCCATCATGGAATGCCACCCCTCTATCATCTAACCATATCTGTTTTCCAAGTTCTATAACTGCATGCTACGCCCGACGTCGTCTCACTGTGTGTAGTCAAAGCGCGATGATGGCATGCCACGCCCGACGTCATCTGACTGTATGTACTCTCAAAGGGCTACGTCGGCATTCCAATCTTTACTTTCTTTGATCGTGTGTGCTTTCAAAGACCGATGATGGCATGCCATGCCCGACGTATTCCAACCGTGTGTGGTGTCCTTGGGCGATGCATGCATGCTAAACCCAACTTCATTCGACAGTGTGTAGTGTCCAACTGCTACACGGGCATTCCACGGTCGACGTGGTCTGACAGTGTGTACAATCTAAGGGCCATGATGGAATCCGGTGCCTGACGTCATCCTACCATGTTTGCTATAAAAGGGCCATAATAGCAACCACACCCTATGTAGTCCGACTGTATGTGTTTTCGAAGGGCTATTATGGCATGCTACCCCGACGTTGTTCGAACATGAGTGCATTTTAGGGCGATGATGGCATTCCATGCCCAACGTTTCATTCTGTGTTTTTTTCCAAAGGTGATGACGGCATGCCACGCCTGACATCGTCCATTTCTGTGTGCGTTCCTTGGGCAATGATTGCATGCCACATCCCACATCGTCCAACCGTGTCTTCAGTCCAAGGGCCATAATGGAAAGCGACGCTCTATTTCGTCTGGCCATATGTGTTTTCCAAGGGCTATGATGGCATGCCACACTCGAGATCATCTTATTGTGTGTGCTTTCCAAAGGAAATAAAGAAATGCCACGCCCAACATCTTCCATTTGTGTGTGCAGTCAGAGGGAGATTTTGGTATGGCACGTCTAAATTCGACTAACTGTGTGTGCTATCTTATCTCTATGATGACTTGCTAAGACCAACATTGTTCAACCGTGTGTGATATCCAACGACTCTGATGGCGTGCCACGCTCGACGTCGTTCGACCGCGTGTGCTGTTCAAGAGCTATGATGACATGCCACGCCCAATGACTTCCAAACGTTTGTGTTATCCAAGGTCTATGATGGCATGCTATGCCTGACATTGTTTGACCGTGTTAGCTGTCAAAAGGCAATATGGAATGCCACGCCGGATGATGTTTTACCAAGTGTGTTGTCCAAGGGCGATTATTACATGCCACGCCCCACGTCGTCATAACGTGTGTGATTTCTATTGGCAATAATGGCATGCCACGCCCGACATCATCCCACCATGTGTGTTGTCTAAGGGATAGTCTGGCTTTCTACGCCCATCATTGACTGACCGTGTGTGCATTTCAAAGAAGATGATGGCATGCCATGCGTGACATCATCTGATCATGTATGCTTTACAAAGGCAAAGATGGAATACCAGGCTTTACATCATCTATTTGTGTGTGCAGTCCAAGGGCAATGTCCAAACACGTTTGAAGTCCTCCAATTGTTTTTGCAGTCCAAGGGTTATAATGGTATGCCACGCCAGACATCATCAGATAATGTGTATTATCAAAGGGCAATGACCAAAAGCCACGCCTAATTTTGTCCGACTATATGTGTTGTCCAAGGAAGATGATTACATGCCACAACTGACATAATCTGTTCGTCTGTGCAGTCCAAGGGCGATGATGGCATTCAACGCTCGATGTTGTTCCGTTGTGTGTGCTGTCCTAGGGCTATGATTACATGCCAGCCTAATGTCATTCAACCGTGTGTGCTGTCCAAAGGCTATTATGGCATGCCACGCCCAACGTCGTCTGACCGTCTATGATGTCTAAAGGCGATATTGGCATGCCACCCCTGATGTTGTCTAACCATGTGTACGGTTCAAGGGCGATGATGGAATTCCATGCTAGAAATCGTGCATTCATGTGTGCAGTCCAAGGGAGATGATTGCAAGTCACGTCCGAGGTAGACCGATTGTGTGTGCTATACAAGGGCTATGATGACATGCCACGCTTAATGTCCTTCAACCATGTGTGTTGTCAAGGGCTATGATGGCATGCCATTGCCTGACGTCGTTCAATTGTATGTGTGTGCGGTAAAAGGGCGATGATGGCATGCCATGCCTGATGTTGTCCGATTGTGTGTGCTATGACAGTGCAACGTAGGCATGCCACTCTCAACGTCGTCCGATCGTATGTGTTGTCCAATGGCTATGATGGCAGGCCATGCCTGACGTCGTTTGATCGTGTGCGGTGTCCAAGAGAAATGATGACATTCCACACCCGACGTCGTGTGACCGTATGCTCAGTCTAAGGACCATAGGGCATTCAATGCCTGACATTGTCCATCCGTGTTTGAAGTCCAAGGGAGATAACGGCATGTCATACCCTACTTCGTTCGACCATGTGTGTCGTCCAAGGGATATATTGACATGCCATGCCCGACGTCATCAGATTGTCTGTCCAAGGGCTAAGATGTAAGTCGTGCCCGACGTCGTCCGACCATGTGTGATGTCCAAGGGCTACTTAGGCATGCCATGCTCGACGTTGCCCGATCGTGTGTGTATTCTGAGGGAGATAATGGCATGACAAACTTGACGTCGTCTGACCGTGTATGATGTCCAAGGGCCATGATTGCGTGCCACGTCCGACGTCGTCCTCCTATGTGTGTTTTCCAAAGGCGATGATGGAATGCCATACCAGACCTCATCTGTCTATGTATGCAGTCCAAGGGTGATGAGGGCATGCCACATACGAGGTTGATTGACCATTTGTGTTGTCAAAAGTCTATGATGACATGTAACGCCCAATGTCGTTCAACTGTGAGTGATGTCTAAGGGCTATGATGGCATGCCACGCACAACATCGTCCGACCGTGTTTATTGTCGAAAGGCTACGCAGGCATGCCACGCCCAACTTCGTTTTACCATGTGTGCTACTCAAGGGTGATGATGGCATGTTATGCCCGACATTGTTTGACCATGTGTACTTTCCACAGGCGATGATGGAAAGCCTCGCCTGACATCGTTCATTCGTATGTGCAGTACAAGAGCGATGATGGCATGCCAAGCATAACGTCGTCTGACCCTGTTGCTTTCCAAAGGTTATGATGGCATTCCATGCCTGATATCATCTATCTCTATGTGAAGTCCAGAGGAGATTATAACATGCCACATTTGACATTGACCGATCGTGTGTGCTGTCCAAGGGCTACGATGACATGCAAAGCCCAATATCGTTCAACCTTGTGTGTTGTCCAAGGGATATGATTGTGTGCCATGCTTGACGTTGTTCGACTGTATGTTCGGTCCAAGAGCTACGCAGACATGCCATACCCAACTTCGTTCGACCTTGTGTGCTATCCAAAGGTGATAATAGCATGCCTTGTCCAATGTTATTCATTCGTTTGTGTAGTACAAGAGCGATGATGGCATACCACGATCGATGTCGTTCGATGGTGTTTGTATTCCAATGGCTATGATAACATGCCACACCCGACAGCGCCCGACCATGTGTGTTGTCCACGGTCTATGATAACATGCCATGCCCTACTTCGTCCGAGAGTGTGTCCTTATTATTGACTACATGAACATGCCACACCTAACGTCGTTCAACCATGTGTTTTGTCCAAGGGCCATGATGGCATGCCACACCCGACGTTGTACGACCGTGTGTGTTTTCTAAGAACTATGATGGCATGTCGCGGCTGACATCGTCCGACTGTATGTGATGTCTAAGGGCCATTATTTCAAGCTACACCCGATGTCGTCCGATTGTATTTGTTTTCAAATGTCTATGATGGTAAGCAACGCCCGATGTCATCCATGTCTGTGTAGTACAAGCGCAATAATAGCATGCCACGCCTGACATCGTTCGATCATGTGTGCTGTCCAAGAGCTATGATTACTTGCCACGCTCGAAGTCCTTCAGTCGGGCGTATCATGACATCAAAGACCTTGAAAAGCACATATGGTTGAATGACATCATAGTTCTTAGACAACACACACGGTTGGACGACGGAGGGCGTGGCGTGCCATCATGGCCCTTGGACAACAGACATGGTCGGACGACATTGGGTGTGGCATGTTTACGTAGCCAATGGACAAGACACACTCTCGAACAACATTGGGCAAGGCAAGCTATCATAGCCCTTGGACAGCCCACATGGTCGGGCGATGTCGGGTGTGATATGTTATCATAGCAAATGGAAAACACACAACGTCGGACGACATCAATCGTGGCATGCGTTCATCGCTCTTGTACTACACACACGAATGAACAACATCAAGCATGGAATGCTATTAACGCCTATGGACTGCACACACGGTCGAACGAAGTCCGGTATGGCATGCCTGCGTATCCCTTTGACAGTGCATACGTTCGGATGACGTTGAGCGTGGCACTCCATCATAGACCTTTGACAACAGACACGATTGAACAATATTGGGCATGGCATATCATCATTGCACTTGAACAGCACACACGATTGGTTAACGTCGAATGTGGAATGTTATTATCGCCCTAATACTACACATAGAGATAGATGACATCAGGCAAGGCATGCCATCATAACCTTTGGAGACGACGTCAGGCTTAACATGCAATCATCGCTCTTGTTCTGCACATACGAATGAATGATGACGGGCGTGGCTTTCCATAATCGGCCGTGGACACTACACATAGTCGAACAATGTCAGGTATAATATGCCATCATCGCCCTTGGGCAGCATACACGGTGGAACAATGTTGGGCCTGGCATGCCTGCGTAGACCTTCGACAGCATTGTGCGTGACATGTCATCATAGCCCTTAGACATTACTCACAGTTGAAAAACATTCGGCGTGACATGTCATCAAAGCCCTTGGACAGCACACACGGTCAATCGACCTCGTATGTGGCATGCCATCATTACCCTTGGAGTGCACACATAAACAGATGATGTCGGGTGAGGCATGCCATCATCGCTTTTTGAAAGCACACACAAGAGGACGACGTCGAACGTAGCATGCCATCATGTCCTTTGGACATCATACACTGTCAGACGACATCATGTGTGGCATGCCATTATCTCTATTAGACTGCACACAAGATCGGGCAATGTCGAGCGTGGCATGCATGAGAAGCCCTTGGACAGCACACACGGTCAGACGATGTCGGGCACGACTTATAGTATAGCCCTTGGACTAACACACGGTCGGACAATGTCGGGCATAGCATTTCATCATATCCCTTGGATGACACACACGGTTGGACAAAGTCGGGTATGACATGCCATCATCGCCCTTGGACTGTACACACGGATGGATGATGTTAGGCATTGTATGCCATTATTATCCTAAGACTGAACACATGGTCAGATGAAGTCGGGAGTGGCATGCCATCATTGTTCTTGGACACCACATACAATCGAACGATGTCAGGCGTGGCCTGCTATCATAGCCCTTGGACAACACATACGATCGGACGACGTTGGGAGTGGCATGCCTATGTTGCACTTTCACAGCATACAAAGTCGGACGACGTCCAGCATGGCATTCTATCATCGCCCTTTTACCGCACAAGAGAATGGACGAAATAGGGCATGACATTCCACATCGCCCTTGGAAAACACAAAGGTCGGACGAAGACGGGCGCTGGATGCCCGCATAGCCCTTGGACAACACACACACTCGGACAACGGTAGGCATTAGATGGCATCAAAGTCCTTGGACAGCACAATGGTCGAACGACATTGGGGGTGGCATGCCATCATCACCTTTGGATAGGACACACAATCGGACAACGTCGGGTGTGGCATGCCTTTCTATCCCTTAGACTGCACACACAAAAGCACGATGTTGTGTGTGGCATGCAATCATAGCCATTAGAAAGCACACACGGTTTGACGACGTCGGGCTTGGTATGCCATTAAGGCCCTTTTAATGCACACACAGTCGAATGAAGTCGGGCGTGGCATGTCATCATAGACCTTGGACAACACACACGGTTAGACGATGTTAGGCGTGGCTTGTCATCATAGCCCTTGAACAACATACACGGTCAATCAATGTCAGTCGTGACATGTTATTATTTCCCATTGATTACACATAGAGACGGATGACGGCATGCGTGCCATGCAATCATCACCTTTGGAAAGCATACTAGGTAAGATGACATCGGGATTTGCATGCAATCATCGCTCTTGTAATGCACACACGAATTAATAATGTTGGGCGTTGCATTCCCTCATCACTTGTGCACAGTTATATGGTAGGGAAACGTCGGGCGTGGCATGCAATCATCGCCCTTGGATAGCACACACGGTTGGACGATGTCGTGCGTGTCATGCCATCATAGCACTTTGATAGCACTCATAGTTTAACGACTTTGGAAATGGAATGTCACCACAGCCCTGGGGCAGTTTACTCGGTCGATCGACCTCAGATGTGGCATGCCATCACTGACCTTCGACTGCACACATAGACAGACGATGTTAGATGTGGCATGCAATCATCACCTTTGGAAAGCACACATAGTTAGAACGGTCCAAGGGCCATAATGTCAAGCCACGCCCTCCGTCGTTCTACCATATGTATTTCAAAGGGCTATTATGGCATGATACGCCCGACATCATCCAATTGTGTATGGAGTCTAAGTGCGAAGATGGAATGCCATACCCGCCGTCATCCGACCGTGTGTGCTTTCCCAGGGCTACTCTAGCATTCCACCCCCGACGTCGTCAGACTGTGTGTGCACTACAAGGGAAATGATGGCATTCCATGTCCGACGAGGTTTGATTATGTGTGCTCTCCAAAGGCGATGATGTTATGTCAGGCCCAAAATCGTCCATCTATGTGTGTAGTATAAGGGAGATGATGGCATGCCACGCCTAACGTCGTCTTACCGTGTGTGATTTCCAAAGGAGATGATGTCATGCCATGTGCGACATCGTCCATCTGTGTGTGTAGTCCAAGGGCGTTGATAACATGCCACGTCTAACGTCGTTCAATTGTTTATGTTGTCGAAGGGCCATAATGGCAAGCTACACTTTATGTTGTCCACCATGTATGTTTTCCATTGGGTATTATGGCATGCTACAACCGACGTCGTCCGACTGTGTGTGCAGTCCAAGGGCGATGATGGCTTGCAACGTGTGACATCGTCCGACCGTCTGTGCGGTCCACGGGATACTCTTACATTATACACCCGACGTCATCCAACTGTGTGTGTAGTCCAAGGGTGATGATGGGATGCAACTCCCAACGTCGTTTGACCGTGTGTGCTTTCCAAAGACGATGATGGAATGCCACCTCCGAGGTTGACCGACTATGTGTGCTATCCAAGGGCTATGATGGCATGCCCCGCTTAATGTTATTCAACCGTGTGTTCTGTCTAATGGCTATTATGGCATGCCACGCTAGACTTCGTTCAATCATGTGTTCTGCCAAAGGACAATGATGGAATGCCATGCCTGACGTTGTCCGACCATATGAACTGTCCAAGGGCGATAATGGAATGCCACGCCCGACATCGTTCATTCGTGTGTGCAGTACAAGAGAGATGATGGAAGGCCACTACCGATATCGTCTTGCATTATGTGATGTCGAATGTCTATGATGACAAACCAGGCATGATGTTGTTCGAACGTGTGTGTTGTCCAAGGGTTACACTAGCATTTAACGATGGACGTTGTCAGACCATGTGTGCAGTCCAAGGGAGATGATGGAATGCCAAGCCCGAGATTATCATATCGTGTGTGCTCTCTAAAGGCGATGATGGCATGCCACACCCGACAAAGTCAATTTGTATGTGGAGTCCATGGGCGATGATGGCATGCTATTATGTCTCTTGGGCAACAAACATGGCCAGACAAAATCGATCATTGCATGCCCACATACCCCTTCGACAACACACACAGTCGGATGACTCGGTCGTGACATGTCATCAAAGCCTTTAGACAGCACACATGGTCGGACGACGTAGAACATGGCATCCTACCAAGGCCATTTGACAGCACATACTGTCGTACGACGTAGGCCAGGGCATGACATCATAGACCTTGAAAAGTACACATGGTCGGGATGAAGTCAGGCGTGGCATGCCATCATGGACCTTAGAGAATACACACGGTCGGACGACGTCAGGTATGGCATGCTCACTTAGCAAATGGATAACACACATTGTCAGATGATTTCGGGTGTGGCATCGAATAATAGCTCTTTAATAGAACACATAGTCGGACAACATTGAACATGGCATGTCAACATAGCCATTGGACAACACATTAACTCGGATGATATCGGTTGTGACATTCCATCATCGCTCTTGTACTGCACTCACGATTCAAACATTTCGGGAGTGGCACTCCATCATTGCACTTGGACAGTACACAAGGTCGGAAAACATTGGGAGTGGCATGCCATTATTGCCTTTGCACAACCCACATGGTCGAACGATGTCGGGCATGCCATGCCTGCGCAGCCCTTAGATAGCATACACGGTCGGACGACGTCGGGCGTGGCATGACATGATAGACCTTGAAAAGCACACATGGTTGAATGACATTGAGCGAGGCATGTCATCATAGCTCTTGTATAGCTCACACAGTCAGTCAACCTCGGACGTGGCATGCTATTATCGCCCTTGGAAATCACACATCATCAAGCGACGTCGGGTGTGGCATGCCATCATCGCCCTTGGACTGCACACATGGTCTGACGACGTTGGGTGTGGCATTCCATCATCTCCCCTGGATTGCACACACAAATTATCGATTTCAGGCGTGGCATGCCATCATCGCCTTTGGAAAGCACAAACGGTAATACGATGTCGCGCGTGGCACGCCATCATCGCCCTTGGACTGCACACACAGAGGGATGATATTGGGCCGCGCATTCCATCATAACCTTTAGAATGCACACACGGTCAGACGAACTCCGGCGTGGCATACCATCATCGCCCTTAGACTGCACACACGTTTGGACAACGTTGGGCATAGAATTGAAGAGTATCATTTTGACAACACACACAGTAGACGGCGTAGGGTGTGGCATGCCATTATCTCCCTTGGACTGCACACGCAGTCGGCCGTCATTCTGTGTAGCATGCCATCATAGACCTTGGAAAACACATATGGTCGGACGACAGAGGGCGTGGCTTGCAATTATGCACCTTGGACCGCATGCACGGTCGGACAACGTTAGACGTGGCATGACATCATCTCCCGTGGACTCCACACACAGATTGCATATGTCGGGCATCGCAAGCCATCATTGCCTTTAGAAAGCACATACTGTATGATGATATTGGGCGTGGCATGCCATTATCGCCCTTGGAGTGCACGCATGGTAGGACGACGTCGGGCGCGGAATGCCAGAGTAGACCTTAGATAGCGCATATGGTCGGATAATGTCGTGCGTGTCTTGTGATCATACCCATTGGAAAACACAAAATGTCGGACGACATCAGTCATGGCATTCCATCATCACTCTTGTACTGCACACAAGAATGAACAATGTCGGGAGTGGCATTTCATCATCTTCCTTGGACCGCACACACAGATGGACGATGTCGGGCGCTTCATGCCATCATCGCCTTCGGAAAGCACACTGGGTATGAAAAAGTTGGGCTTGACATGCCATCATCGCCCTTGGACTGCACACACAGATGGACGATTTTGGGCCTGTCATTCCATCATCGCCTTTGGAATGCACACACGGTCAGACTATGTTGGGCGTGGCATACCATCATCGCCTTTGGACTGCACACACGTTTGGACGACGTCGGGCGTGGAATGCCAGATAAGCCCTTGGACAGCACACACGGTCAGACGACATTGGGCGTCGCTTGCCATCGTCGCCCTTGGACTGCACACGCAGTCGAACAACGTCGGGCATACCATGCAATCATAAACCTTGGAAAACACATATGATTGGGTGACAAAAGGCGTGGCTTGCTATTATGTACCTTGGACCTCATGCACAGTCGACAAATGTTAGACGTGGCATGCCATTATCCCCCATGGACTCCACATATGTATATACTGAGTCGGGTGTGGCATGCCATCATCGCCTTTATAAATGCACATACTGTATGAAAATGTCGGGCGTGGAATGCCATCATCGCCCTTGGACTCCACACATGGTCAGACGAAGTCGGGCGTGGAATGCCTGAGTAGACCTTAGACAACACACACGGTCGAACAACGTTACGCATGGAATGTCATCATAGCCATTGGAAAGCACATAATGTCGGACGACATCAGTCGTGGCATGCCATCATCACTCTTATACTGCACACAAGAATGAACGGTGTTAGGCGTGGCATTCCATCATCTCCTTTGGACCGCACACACAGATGGACGATGTCGGGCGTGGAATGCCATCATCATCTTTGGAAAACACACACGATAAGACGATGTCGGGCGTGGCATGTAATTATCGCCCTTGGACTGCACATACAGATGGACGATGTTGGGCCTGGCACTCCATCATCGCCTTTGGAAAGCACACACGGTGAAACGATATTTAACATGGAATAACATCATCTCATTTGGACTGCACACACGTTTGGACGACGTCAGGTGTGGAATGCCAGAGAAGCCCTTGGACAGCACACATATTCAGACAACGTCGGGCGTTGAATTCCATCGTTGCCCTTGAACTGCACACGCAGGCGGACAACGTCGGGTGTAGCATGCAATCAGACACCTTGGAAAACATATATAATAGGACGAGAAAGGGCGTGGCTCGACATTATGGCCCTTGGACCGAATGCACGATCGACCAATGTCGGACATGGCATTCAATCATCGCCCTTGGACTCCACACACAGATGGACTATGTTAGGTGTGGCATGCCATCATCGCCTTTAGAAAGCACATACTATATGACAATGTCGGGCGTGGCATGCCATCATCGCGCTTGGACTGCACACATGGTCGGAAAAAGTAAGGCGTGGAATGCAAGAGTTGCCCTTAGAAAAAACACATGGTGGAACAACGTCGCGCGTGGCATGTCATCATAGCCATTGGAAAACACATAATTTTGGACGACAACAGTTGTGGCGTGCTATCATCACTCTTGTACTACACACAAGAATGAACGATGTCGGGCGTGTCATTCCATTTTCGCGCTTGGACAATACACATAGTCGGACAACGTCGGGTGAGTCATACCATCATCTCTTTTGTAAAACAGAAATAATAGAATGATGTCAGGTATGGCATGCCTGCGTATCCCTTGAACACCACACACTGTCGAATGACATCGAGCGTAGCATGCCATCATAGACCTTGGACAGAACACACGATTAAATCACGTTAAGCGTTGAAAGTCATCATAGCCCTTAGATAACACACATAGTCGGTCGACCTCGGACATGACATTTCATCATCGCCCTTGGACTACACACACAGACTTTACTATGTCAAGCGTAGCATAACATCATCGCCTTTGGAAAGCACAGACGGTCAAACGACGTTGGGCATGCCATGTCATCATCGCCCTTGGACTACACACACACCGTCAGTGGCATGCCATTATTGCCCTTTGAAATAACACACCATCAGGCTACATCGCGCATGGCATGCCATCATCGATCTTTGAAAGCACACGTGGTCAAACGTAGTAAACCTTGGCATGCCTCGTAGCCGTTGTAAACCACACACGGTCGAATGACGTCAGGCGTGGAATGCCATCATAGCCATTGAATAACACAGCTAGTTGGAAGACATTGGGAATGGCATGTCATCATATCTCTTAACCAACACACACGATCAGTTGACGTCGGGCGTGGCATGCCATTATTGCCATTGGACAACACATACAGACGAACGATGTCAGCCTTTGCATGCCATCATCCCCTAAGGAAAACACTCACGGTCGAACGAAGTTGGGCTTGGCATTCAATTATGGCACTTGGATAGTACAAAAGATAGGAAAATGTCGGGCATGGCATTGCATCATAGCTCTAAGACAACACACACGATAAGACTACATTAGGCGTGGCCTTCCATCATAGACATTGGACAACACACACGGTCGGATGACGTCAGGCATGACATGCCATTGTGGCCCTTGGAAACGACACACGATCGGATGACGTCGAGCGAGGCATGCCTGTGTAGCCATTGGACAACACACACGGTCGGACGACATAGAACATGGCATGCCATCATGGCTTTTGGGCAGCAGACACTGTGGGACGATGTCAGGCGTTGAATTCCATCATAACCCTTGGACTTCACACACGAACGCACAATGTTTGGCATGGCATGACATCATCACCCTTGGACAACACATACGATCGATTGAAATCAAGCGTTGCATTCTATCATTACCCATTGAAAAGACACAATGTTGGAGCTGCCAGGCGTGGCATGCTATCATAGACCTTGGACAGCACACACAATTGGACGACTTCAGGTGTGGTAGGTTATTATAGCCCGCAGACAGCACACACGATCTAACGACGTTGGGCATGGCATGCCATCATCGCCTTTTACTACACACACACGGGGATGATGTCGCGCGAGGTATGTTATCATAGCCCTTGGACAACACTCACTGCCCGACGACGTCAGGCGTAGCTTAATATCATGGATCTTGGAATTCACACAGAGTCGGACATCGGGTGTGGCATGCCATACTAGCCCTTGGACATCACACATGATTGGAATATGTCGAGTATGGCACGCCATCATGTCCTTGGAGAGCACACACTGTCGGGAATGCAATCATAGAATTTTGGATAACACACACTTAGGACGACGACGGGTGTGGAATGCAATCATAGACTTTTGACATCACACACGATCAAATGACGTCGGGCGTGGCATGTCATCATAGCAATTGGATAACACACATTGTCTTATAACGTAGGTTGTGGAAATGTCATCATCTCTTTTATACTACACACACGAACGAACGATGTTGTGCATGGAATTCAATTATTGCCCTTGGACTATACAATGGTCAGACAACATCGGGTGTGGTAGGTCATCATAGCTCTTTGACAACACACACAGTGAGACGACGTCGGGCGTGAAATAACATCATGGTCTTTGGAAATCACAAACGGTCGAACGACTTCAGGCGTGGCATGCCATCATGGCCCTTGGACAGTACAAAGGGTCAAACGATGTCGGGTGTGGTAAGTCATCATGGCCCTTGGACAACACATATGGTCGAACAAAATTGCCCGTAGAATTTTCATTGCCCTTTGACAAGAAAAATGGTCAGACATCTTTGGTCGTGACATGCCATAATAGCTCTTGGAAAGGACAAACGATTGAAGGACTTCGAGTGTGGCATGTAATCATAACTCTTTGATAGCAAACACGGTAGAATGACATCGAGTGTGCCATGCTATAATTGCCTTGTACTGCATACACACGGATGACGTCGTGCGTGGCATACTATCATAGACATTGAAAAACACATACAGTCGGACGACATCGGGTGTAGCATGAAATAATGGCCCTTAGAAATCATATAAAGTTGGACGATGTCGGGTGCGACATGCAATATTAGTTCTTAGACAACACAGACGGTTGGACGACGGCGGGCGTGGCATGCCATCATGGCCCTTGGACAATAGACATGGTCGGACGACGTTAGGTGTGGCATGTTCACGTAGCCAATGGACAGGACACAGTCTCGGACAACATTGGGCAAGGCATGCTATCATATCCCTTGGACAGCACACATGGTCGGGCGATGTTGGATGTGATATGTTATCATTGCAATTGGAAAACACACGACGTCGGACAACATTAATCCTGGCATGCTATCATCGCTCTTGTACTACACACATGAATGAACTACATCAGGTGTGGCATGCTATTAACGCCTTTGGATTGCACACACGGTCCAGCGAAGTCTGGTGTTGCATGCCGGCGTAGCCCTTGGACAGCACATACGTTTAGATGACGTCGAGCATGGCACTCCATCATAGACCTTGGACAACAGACACGATTGAACTATATTGGGCATGGCATGTCATCGTTGCCCTTGAACAGCACACACGATTGGTCAACGTCAAATGTGGCATGTTAATATCGCCCTTTGTACTGCATATAAAGCCAGATTACATCAGGCCAGGCATGCCATCATAATATTTGGAAAGAAACTGGGTCGGACGACGTCAGGCTTGACACGCCATCATCGCTCTTATTCTGCACATACGAATGAATGATGCCGGGCTTGGCTTTCCATCATCGGCCGTGTACACTACACATGGTCGAACAATGTCAGGCATAACATGCCATCATCACCCTTGGGCAGCATACACGGTCGAACGAAGTTTGTCCAAGGGGTACATGGGCATGCCAAGCTTGACTTTATTCGTTCATGTGTTATTTCCAAGAGGGATGATGGCATGCCACGTCTGACGTAGTCCAACCGTGTGTAGTTTACTAGGGCGATGATGGCATGCCACACCCAATTTCGTTCAACAGTGTGTGTTATCCAATGGCTACAAGGGCATTCCACGGTCGACGTGGTCCGACCGTTTGTACAGTCTAAGGACCATGATATAATGCGGTACCCGACGTCATCCTACGATGTGTGCTGTCCAAGGACCATAATGGCAACCACACCCAATGTCATCCGACCGTATGTGTTTTTAAAGGGCTATTATCGCATGCTACGCCTAACGTCGTCCGACTGTGTGAATTCTAAGGGCAATGATGTCACGCCACGCCTAATATAGTTCATCTGTGTGTGATGTTGAAGAACTACTCTTGCATTTCACACCCGATGTCGTTCGACCATGAGTACATTCTAGGGCGATGATAACACTCCACACCCAACGTTTCATTCTGTGTGTGATTTCCAAAGGTGATGATGGCATTCCATGCCCGCCATTGTCCATATGTGTGTGCTTTCCAAAGGTGATTATGGCATGCCATGTCCCACATTGTCCAACCGTGTGATTCGGTCCAACGTCAATAATTGCAAGCGATGCACTATTTCGACTTACCATATGTGTTTTTCAAGGGCTCTGATGCCAGGCTACTTCAAACATCGTCCGACTTTATGTGCAGTCCAAGGGCGATGATGGCATGCCACGCCCGAGGTCGTCCGACTGTGTGTGCTGTCTATGGGTTACTCTGACATTCCACGCCCAACATCATCTGATCATGTGTGTAGTACCAGGGATATGATGGCATGCCACACCCTAGATCGTCTTATTGTGTGTACTTTCCAAAGGAGACGATGGAATGCCAGACCCAACATCATCCATTTATGTGTGCAGCCAAAGGGAGATTATGGGATAACACGTCCGAAGTAGACTGACTGTGTGTGCTATCTAAGGTCTATGATGACATGCTAAGCCCTGCGTCTAGTAACTGTGTGTGTTGTCCAACGGCTATGATTGCGTGCCACGCTCGACGTCATCCGACCGTGTGTAGTTCAAGAGCTATGATAACATGCCACACCCAACGTCTTCCAACCGTCTGTGTTATCCAAGGGATATGATGGCATGCCACGCGTGATGTTGTTCGACTGTGTGGGGTTTCCAAGGGATACGTGGGCATGCCGAACTTGACTTTGTTCGATTGTCTGTGCTTTCGAAGAGCGATGATGGCATCCCACGCCCAAAATCATCCATACGTGTGTGCATTCCAAGGGCGATGGTGGCATGCCACGTCCGACATCATCCATCTATGTGTGAAATCCAAGGGCGATGATGACATGCCAGGCCTGACATCATCCATTTGTGTGTGCAGTCCAAGGGCGATGATGGCATGCCATGTTCGACATCTTCCGACAATGTTTGCGGTCCAAGGTCCAACATGGAAAGCCACTCTCTCTTTCATCTGACCATATGTATTTTCCAAGTTCTATAATTGCATGCTACGCCCGACATCGTCAGATTGTGTGTAGTCAAAGGGCGATGATGGCATGCCACGACCTACGTTATGTGACTGTATGTGCTCTCCAAGGGCTACGTCGGCATGCCAAGCTTTACTTCCTTCGATCGTGTGTGCTTTCCAAGACCGATGATGGCATGTCATGCCCGACGTAGTCCAACCGTGTGTTGTGTCCTAGGGCGATGCATGCATGCCAAACCCGACTTCATTCGACAGTGTGTATTGTCCAACGGCTACACGGGCATTCCACGGTCAACGTGGTCTGACAGTGTGTACAGTCTAAGGGCCATGATGGAATGCGATGCCTGACATCATCCTATCATGTTTGCTATCCAAGGGCCATAATAGCAACCACAACCTATGTAGTCTGACTGCATGTGTTTTCAAAGGGCTATTATACCATGCTACCCTGATGTCGTTCGAACATGAGTGCATTCTAGGGCGATGATGGCATTCCACGGCCAACATTTCATTTTGTGTTTTCTTTCCAAAGGTGATGATGGCATGCCACTCCTGACATCGTCCATTGTGTGTAAAGCGACGCTGTATATCGTCTGATCATATGTGTTTTCCAAGGTCTATAATGGCATGCCTCACTCGAGATAATCTTATTGTGTGTGCTTTCCAAAGGAAATAATAAAATGTCACGCCCAACATCGTCCATTGTGTGGGCTGTCATAGGGAGATTTTTGCATGGCACGTTCGAAGTCGACTGATTGTGTGTGCTATCTTATCTCTATGATGACATGCTAAGCCCAACATCGTTCAACCGTGTGTGATGTCCAACGACTATGATGGTGTGCCATGCTCGACGTCGTTCGACCATGTTTGTTGTTCAAGGGCTATGATGGCATGCCACGCCTGACATAGTCCAACCGTGTTAGCTGTCAAAAGGCGATATGGCATGCCACGATGGATGTTATTTTACCAAGTGTGTTGTCCAAGGGCGATGATTACATGCCACGCCCCATGTTGTCATAACGTGTGTGATCTCTAATGGCAATGATGGCATGCCACGCCCGACATCATCGCACAATGTGTGTTGTCCAAGGGATAGTCTGGCTTTCTAAGCCGCTCATTGACACACTATGTGCGCATTCCAAAGGAGATGATGGCATGCCACGCATGACATCATCTGATCATGTATGCTTTCCAAAGGCGAAGATGGAATACCAGGATTTACATCATCTATCTGTGTGTGCAGTCCAAGGGCAATGTCCAACCACGTTTGAAGTCCTCCAATTGTTTATGCTATCCAAGAGTTATAATGGCATGCCGCGCCAGACATCATCAGATAATGTGTATTATCAAAGGGCAATGACCAAAAGCCACGCTTATTTTTGTCCGACCATATGTGTTGTCCAAGGAAGATGATTACATGCCACACCTGACATAATCAGTTCGTATGTGCAGTCCAAGGTCATTGATGGCATTCAACGCTCGATGTTGTCCCGTAGTGTGTGGTGTCCTAGGGATATGATGACATGACAGCTTAATGTCATTCAACCGTGTGTGCTGTCCAGGGGCTATTATGGCATGCCACGCCCAACGTCGTTTGACCGTCTATGATGTCTAAAGGCGATGATGGCATGCCACTCCTGATGTTGTCTGACCATGTGTATGGTTCAAGGGCGATGATGGAATTCCACGCCCGACATCGTTCATTCGTGTGTGCAGTCCAAGGGCGATGATGGCAAGACACGTCCGAGGTAGAACGATTGTGTGATCTATACAAGGGCTATGATGACATGCCACGCTTAATGTCCTTCAACCATTTGTTCTGTCTAAGGGCTATGATGGCATGACATTGCCTGACGTCGTTCAATCGTACGTGTGTGCAGTAAAAGGGCGATAATGGCATGCCATGCCTGATGTTGTCCGATTGTGTGTGCTATGAAAGTGCAACGTAGACATGCCACTCTCCACATCGTCCGATCGTATGTGTTGTCCAAGGGCTATGATGGCAGGCCATGCCTGACGTCGTTTGATCGTGTGTGGTGTCCAAGAGAAATAATGGAATGCCACGCCCGACGTCGTGTGACCGTGTGCTCAGTCTAAAGACCATAGGGCATTCAATGCCTGACATTGTCCATCCGTGTTTGCAGTCCAAGGGAGATAAAGGTATTTATACCCTACTTCGTCCGACCGTGTGTGTTGTCCAAGGGATATAATGACATGCCATGCCCGGCGTCATCCGATCGTGTGTCCAAGGGCTATTATGTAAGTCGTGCCCGACGTCCTCCGACCATGTGTGATGTCCAAGGGCTACATAGGCATGCCATGCTTGATGTTGCCCGATCGTGTGTGTAGTCTAAGGGAGATAATGGCATGACAAACTTGACGTCGTCTAACTGTGTATGATGTCCAAGGGCCATGTTGGCATGCCACGTCCGACGTCATCCTCCTATGTGTGCTTTCCAAAGGCGATGATGGCATGCCATACCTGACATCATCTGTCTATGTATGCAGTCCAAGGGTGATGATTGCATGCCAGGTACGAGGTTGATCGACCGTGTGTGATGTCCAAGGTCTATGATGACATGTCACACCCAATGTCGTTCAACTGTGAGTGATGTCTAAGGGCTATGATGGCATGCCACGCAGAACATCGTCCGACCATGTGTATTGTCAAAATGCTACGCAGGCATGCCATGCCTAACTTCATTTAACCATGTGTGCTACCCAAGGGTGATGATGGCATGTTATGCCCGACATTGTTCGACCATGCACTCTTTCCACGGGGGATGATGGAAAGCCTCGCCCGATATCGTTCATTCGTATGTGCAGTACAAGAGCGATGATGCCATGCAAAGCATGACGTCGTCTGGCCCTGTTGCTTTCCAAAGGTTATGATGGCATTCCATGCCTGATATCATCTTTCTCTACGTGAAGTCCAGGGGAGATTATAACATGCCACATTTGACGTTGACCGATCGTGTGTGCTGTCCAAGGTCTATGATGACATGCCAAGCCCAATATTGTTCAACCTTGTGTGTTGTCCAAGGGCTATGATTGCGTTCCATGCTTGACGTCGTTCGACTGTATGTTCTGTCCAAGAGTTACGCAGGAATGCCATACCCGACTTTTGCTCGACCTTGTGTGCTGTCCAAAGGCTATAATAGCATTCCTTGTCCGATGTTATTCGTTCGTGTGTTTAGTACAAGAGCGATGATAGCATAGCACGTTCTATGTCGTTCGATGATGTGTGTATTCCAATGGCTATGATAACATGCCATACCCGACAACATCCGACAATGCTTGCGGTCCAAGGTCCATAAAGGTAAGCTACTCCCTATGTTGTCTTACCAAATGTGTTTTCCAAGATATATGATGGCATTCTACGCCCGACGTAGTCCGACTGTGTGTAGTCGAAGGGAGATGATGGCATGCCACGCCCGACGTTGTCCGACCGTATATGTTGTCCAATGGCTACATGGGCATGCCAAGCTTGACTTTATTCGATCATGTGTTCTTTCTAAGAGCGATGATGATATGCCACGCCCGACGTAGTCCAGTCGTGTGTGGTTTACTAGGGCGATGATGGCATGCAACGCCCCACTTCGTTCAACAGTGTGTGTTGTCCAATGGCTACATGGGCATTCCACGGTTGATGTGGTCCGACCGTGTGTACAGTCTAAGGACCATGATAGAATGTGGCACCCGATGTCATCCTACCATGTGTGCTGTCCAATGTCCATTATGGCAACCACGCCATATGTCGTCCGACCGTATGTGTTTTGTAAGGATAGCATGCTACGCCTAACATCGTACGATTGTGTGTGCATTCTAAGGGCAATGATGTCATACCACGCCTAATATAGTTCATCTGTGTGTGATGTCAAAAAACTACTCTTGCATTTCACGCCCGACGTCGTTCGACCATAATTAAATTCTAGGGCGATGATGGCATTCCACACCTAATGTCTCATTCTGTGTGTGATTTCCAAAGGTGATGATGGCATGCCACGCCCGACATTGTCCATATGTGTGTGCATTCCAAGGGTGATTATGGCATGTCATGTCCGACATTGTCTAACCATGCATTCGATCCAAGGTCCATAATGGCAAGCGACGCACTATTTCGACTTAACATATGTGTTTTTCAAGGGCTATGATGCCAGGCTACTCCCAACGTCGTCCGACTTTATGTGCAGTCCCAGGGCGATCATGGCATGCCACGTCCGATGTCGTCCGACTGTGTGTGTTGCCTACGGGATACTATGACATTCCACGCCCAACATCATATGATCATGTGTGTAGTCCAAGGGAGATGATGGCATGCCACACCTGAGAACGTGTTATTGTGTGTACTTTCCAAAAGAAACGATGGAATGCCAGACCCAACATCGTCCATTTGTGTGTGTAGTCAAAGGGAGATTATGGCATGGCACGTCCGAAGTCGACTAACTGTGTGTGATATCTAAGGTCTATGATGATATGCTAACCCCAGCGTCATTCAACCGTGTGTATTGTCCAACGGCTATGATGGTGTGCCACGCTCGACATCGTCCGACCGTGTGTAGTTCAAGAGCTATGATGACATGCCACACCTAACGTCTTCCTACCGTTTTGTGTTATTCAAGGGATATGATTGCATGCACCGCCCGATTTTGTTTTACTGTGTGTGGTTTCCAAGGGATACGTGGGCATGCACAACTTGACTTCGTTCGATGGTGTGTGCTTTACAAGAGTGATGATGGCATCCCACACCCGACATCCTCCACATGTGTGTGCATTCGAAGGGCGATGATAGCATGCCACGTACGACATCATCCATCTATGTGTGAAGTCCCAGGGTGATGATGACATGCCATTCTCAACATCATTTATTTGTGTGTGAACTCCAATGGAGATGAAGGCATGCCATGTTCAACATCGTCCGACCATGCGTGCGGTCCAAGGTCCATAATGGAAATCCACTCCCTCTATCGTCTGACCATATGTGTTTTCCAAGTTCTATAATTCCATGCTATGCCCGACGTCGTCTTACTGTGTGTCGTCCAAAGGCGATGATGGCATGCCACGCCCGACGTTATCTAACTTTATGTGCTCTCCAAGGGCTACGTCGGCACGCAAAGCTTTACTTCCTTCGATCGTGTGTGCTTTCCAAGAGCGATGATGGCATGCCATGCCCGACGTAGTCCAACCATGTGTGGTGTCCTAGGGCTATGATTGCATGCCAATCCCGACTTTGTTCGACAGTGTGTATTTTCCAACCGCTACAGGGGCATTCGACGGTCGACGTGGTCCGACAGTGTGTACAGTCTAAGGGCCATGATGGAATGTTGTGCCTGACGTCATCCTACCATGTTTGCTGTCCAAGGGCCATAATAGCAACCACACCCTATGTAGTCCGACTGTATGTTTTTTCAAAGGGATATTATGGCATGCTACCCCGACGTCATTCGAACATGAGTGCATTCTAGGGCGATGATGGCATTCCACGCCCAACGTTTCATTTTATGTTTTCTTTCCAAAGGTGATGATGGCATGCCACGCCTGACATCGTCCATATCTGTGTGCATTCCATGGGCCATTATAGCATGCCACGTCACACATCGACCAACCGTGTCTTCGGTCTAAGGGCCATAATGGAAAGCGACGCTCTATTTCATCTGACCGTATGTTTTTTCCAAGGGCTATGATGTCATGCCACACTCAAGATCATCTTATTGTGTGTGCTTTCCAAAGGAAATAATGAAATGCCACGTCCAACATCATCCATTTGTGTGTGCAGTCAGAGGGAGATTTTGGAATTGCACGTCCGAAGTCGACTGACTGTGTGTGCTATCTTATCTCTATGATTTCATGCTAAGCCCAACATCGTTTAACCGTGTGTGATGTCAAACGACTATGATGGCGTGCCACACTCGACATCGTTCAACCGTGTGTGCTGTTCAAGAGCTATGATGACATGCCACGCCCAACCTCTTCCAAATGTGTGTGTTATCCAAAGGATATGATGGCATGCCACGCCTGACGTCATCCGACCGTGTTAGCTGTCAAAAGGCGATATGAATGCCACACCGGATGTTGTTTTACCAAGTGTGTTGTCCAAAAGCGATGATGACATGCCACGCCCCATGCCGTTATAACGTGTGTGATTTCTAATGGCGATAATGACATGCCAAGCCCGACATCATCCTACCATGTGTGTTGTCCAAGGGATAGTCTGGCTTTCTACGCCCATCATTGACTGATTGTATGTGCATTCCAAAGGAGATGATGGCATGCCACACGTGACATCATCTTATCACGAATGCTTTACAAAGGCTAAGATGGAATACCAGGCTTTACATCGTCTATCTGTGTGTGCATTACAAGGGCAATTTACCACGTTTGAAGTCCTCCAATTGTTCTGCTGTCCAAGGGTTATAATGGCATGCCGCGCCAGACATCATCCGATCATGTGTATTATCAAAGGGCAATGACCAAAAGCCACGCCTAATTTCGTCTGACCATATGTGTTGTCCAAGGAAGATGATTACATGCCACATCTGACATAATCTGTTCGTGTGTGCAGTCCAAGGGCGTTGATGGCATTCAACGCTTGATGTTGTCCCGTAGTGTGTGCTGTCCTAGGGCTATGATGACATGACAACTTAATGTCATTAAACCGTGCGTGCTGTCCAAGGGCTATTATGGCATGCAACGCCCGACATCGTTTGACTGTCTATGATGTCTAAAGGCGATGATGGAATGCCACCCCTGATGTTGTCTTACCATATGTACGGTTCAAGGGCGATGATGGAATTCCACGCCCGACATCGTTCATTTGTGTGTGCAGTCCAAGGGCGATGATGGCAAGACACGTTCGAGATAGACCGATTGTGTGTGCTATACAAGGGCTATGATGACATGCCACGCTTAAAGTCCTTCAACCATTTGTGTTGTCTAAGGGCGATGATGGCATACCATGCCTAATGTTGTCCGATTGAGTGTGCTATGAAATTACAACGTTGGCATACCTCTCTCAACGTCGTCCGATCATATGTGTTGTCCAAGGGCTATGATGGCAGACCATGCCTGACGTTGTTTTATCGTGTGTGGTGTCAAAGAGAAATGATGGCATGCCACGCCCGACGTCGTGTGACCGTGTGCTCAGTCTAAGGACCATAGGGCATTCCATGCATGACATTGTCCATCCTTGTTTGCAGTCCAAGGGAGATAATGGCATGTCATACCCTACTTCGTCCGACTGTGTGTGTTGTTCAAAGGATATAATGACATTCCATGCCCGATGTTGTCTGATCTTGTGTCCTAGGGCTATTATGTAAGTCGTGCCCGACGTAGTCCAACCATGTGTGATGTCCATGGGCTAATTAGGCATGCCATGCTCGACGTTGCCCGATCGTTTGTGTAGTCTAAGGGAGATAATGGCATAACAAACTTGACGTCGTCTGACCGTGTATGATGTCCAAGGGTCATGATTGCATGCCACGTCTGACGTTGTCCTCCTATGTGTGCTTTCCAAAGGCGACGCCACATACGACGTTAATCGTCTGTGTCTGCTGTCCAAGGTCTATGATGACATGTCACGCCCAATGTCGTTCAACTGTGAGTGATGTCTAAGGGCTATGATGGCATGCCACGCAAAACATCGTCCGACCGTGTGTATTGTCGAAAGGCTACGCATGCATGCTACGCCCAACTTTGTGTTACCATGTGTGCTACCCAAGGGTGATGATGGCATGTTATGGTCGACATTGTTCGACCATGTACTCTATCCACGGGCGATGATGGAAAGCCTCGCCCAACATCGTTCATTCGTATGTGTCGTACAAGAGCGATGATGGCATGCCAAGCATGACGTCGTCTGACCCTGTTGCTTTCCAAAAGTTATGATGGCATTCCATGCCTAATATCATCTGTCTCAATGTGAAGTCAAGGGGAGATTATAATATGCCATATTTGACGTTGACCAATCGTGTGTGCTGTCAAAGGGCTACGATGAAATGCCAAGCCCAATATTGTTCAACCTTGTGTGTTGTCCAAGGGCTATGATTGCGTTCCATGCTTGACGTCGTTCGACTGTATGTACTGTACAAGAGCTACGCAGGTATGCCACACTCGACTTTGTTAGACCGTGTGTGTTGTCCAAAGGCGATAATAGCATGCCTTGTCCGATGTTATTCATTTGTGTGTGTAGTACAAGAGCGATGATGGCATACCACGATCGATGTCGTTCGATGGTGTGTGGTTTCCAATTGCTATGATAACATGCCACACCCGACTTCATCCAACCATGCGTGCGGTCCAAGGTCCATAAAGGTGAGCCACGCCCTATGTCGTCTTACCATATGTGTTTTCCAAGATCTATGATGGCATTCTATGCCCGACGTCGTGCGACTGTGTGTAGTCGAAGGGAGATGATGGCATGCCACGCCCGATGTTGTCCGACCTTTTATGTTTTCCAAGGGCTACATGGGCATGCCAAGCTTGACTATATTCGATCTGCCACGCCTTACATCATCCTACCATGTGTACAATATTAGGGACATGATGGAATGTGACGCCCAACGTCATCCTACCATGTGTGCTGTCCAAGGTCCATTATGGCAACCAGTCCCCATGTCATCCGATCGTATGTGTTTTCAAAGGGCTATTATAGCATGTTACGCCCAACGTCCTCCTACTGTGTGTGCGTTCTAAGGGCAATGATGTCACGTTACGCCTTATATAGTTCAACGGTGTGTGATGTCGAAGAACTACTCTGGCAATTCATTCCCGACGTCGTTCGACCATGAGTGAATTTTAGGGTGATGATGGCATTCCACACCCAATGTCTCATTCTGTGTGTGCTTTCCAAAGGTGATGATGGCATGCCACGCCCAACATCGTCCATATGTGTGTGCATTCCTAGGGCGATGATGGCATGTCACGTCCTAGATCGTCCAACCGTGCTTTCGGTCCAAGGGCCATAATGGCAAGCGACGCACTATTTCGTCTGACCATATGTGTTTTCCAAGGGCTCTGATGGCAGGCTACTCCCAACGTCGTCAGACTATATGTGTAGTCCAAGAGTGATGATGGCATGCCACGCCCAACGTTGTCCAATTATGTGTGCTGTCCAAGGTCTACTTTTGCATTCCACGCCCGACATCGTCTTATCATGTGTATAGTCCAAGGGAGATGATGGCATGCAACACCCGAGATCGTCTTACCGTGCATGCATTTCAAAGGCGATGATTGAATGCCAGGCCCAACAACATCAATTTGTATTTGTATCCATGGGCGATTATAACATGCCACGTCCGATGTCAATTGACCGTGTGTGCTATCTATGGAATATGATGACATGCTACACCCAACATCGTTCAACCGTGTGTGCTCTCAAACAACTATGATGGCGTGCCTCGCTCGACGTCGTCCGACCGTGTGTTCTGTTAAAGACCTATGATTACATGCCATGCCCAACGCCTTCCGACCGTGTGTGTTATACAAGGGCTATGATGTCATTCCACGAACGATGTTGTCTAACCGTGTGTGGTTTCCAAGGGCTACGTGGGCATGCAAACCATGACTTCGTTCAATCGTGTGTCCTTTCCAAGAGCGATGATAGCATGCCATGCCAAAAATCATCCATATGTATGTACATTCCAACGGCGATGACGGCATGCCACATCCGACATCATCCAATCGTGCGTTTGGTCCAAGGGACATAATGTCAATCCACGCTCTATTTTGTCCGATCATATGTGTTTTCGAAGAGCTATGATGGCATGATACTCTCGACGTCCTCCAACTATCTGTGCAGTCCAAGGGCGATGATGACATGCCATGCGTTACATCATATGATCGTTTATTCTTTTCAAAGGTGAAGATGGAATGCCAGGCCTGACATCGTCCATCTAGATGTGCAGTCGAAGGGCTGTGATTTTATTCCACGTCTGATGTCGACCGGCAGTGTGTGCTATCCAAGAACTGTGATGACATGCCATGCTGAATGTCCTTCAACCGTGTGTGCTGTCCTTGGGTTATAATGGCGTGTGATGCTCAACGTTTTCCGACCGTATGTGTTGTCTCAGGGCTACGCAGGCATGCACGCCAAACTTTGTTCGACCATGTGTGTTGTCCATAGGCGATGATGGCATGCCACGTGCAACGTGGTCCGACCATTTGTACTGTCCGAGGGCGATGATAGAATGCCACCCCAAACATCGTTCATTCGTTTGTGCAGTACAAAATGATGATGCCATGCCACGACAAATGTCGTATGACCGTGTGTGCTGTCCAAGGGCTCAGATGGCATGCCACGCCCTACATCGTTCGGCAGTGTGTAATGTCCATTGGCTGCCCGAGCATCCCACACGCGATGTCATCTGACAGTGTGAGTTTTCCAAGGTCCATGATGGCATGCCACGCCTTACATCATCTTACCGTGTGTGCTCTCAAATGACTATGATGGCATGACACGCCCGAAGTCTTCCTACCGTGTGTGATGTTAAGCGGCCATGATACAAAGAAACGCCAGATGTCATTTGACTATGTGTTGTCCAAAGGCTATGATGACATGCCACGCTAAATGTGGTTCAACCATGTGTGCTGTCCAAGGGCTATGATGGCATGCCACGCCCGATATCGTCCAACCGTGTTTGCTGTCCAAAGGTGATGATGGCATGCCATGCCCTACGCGAGCATGCCATAACCAACGTCGTCCGACCGTCTTAGTTATCCAAGGGCCATGATGCCATGCCACACCTGACGTCATCCTATCGTGTGTGTTGTCAAAGGACTATGATGACACGACACGCTTGATGTTGTCCGACTATATGTGATGTTAAACGGCCATGATAAAAAGATGCGCCCAATGTCAACCGACTGTCTGTGTTCTCCAAAGACTATGATGACATGCCACACTTAATGTCTTTCAACCATGTGTGTTGTCCAAGGGCTATGATGGTATGCCACACCTGATATCATCCGACCGTGTTTGCTGTCCAAAGGTGATGATGGCATGCGACGGTGGATGTCGTTTGACATGTGTGCTGTCCAAGGGAGATGATGGCATGCCACGCCCCACGTCGTCATATCGTGTGTGATTTCTAAAGGTGATGATGGTATGCCACACCCGACATTGTCCATATATGTGTGAAGTACAAGGGCGATGATGGCATGCCACGCCCGACATCGTCCATTTGTGTGTGCAGTCCAAGGAGATGATGGTATGCCATGTCCGACATCGTCCGACCATGCGTGCGGTCAAAGGTCCATAATGGCAAGCTACTCCCTCTGTCATCTGACCATATGTATTTTCCAAGCTCTATTATCACATGCTACGCCCGACGTCGACCGAATGTGCGTAGTCCTTGAGCGATGATGGCATGCCACGCCCGACATCGTCCGACTGTATGTGTTGTCTAATGGCTAGGTGGGCATAACAAGCTTGACTTAGTTCGATAGTGTTTGCTTTCCAAGAGTGATGATGGCATTCCACTCCCGACATAGTCAATCTGTGTGTGGTGTCCAAGGGCGATGATGGCATGCCACGCCCGACTTCGTTCGACAGTGTGTATTGTCCAACAGCTACATGGGCATTCCAGTTTCGACGTGGTCCAACCATGTGTACATTCTATGGGCCATGATGGAATGCGGCGCCCGACGTCATCCTACCATGTGTGCTGTCCAAGGGCCATAATGGCAACCACGCCCTATGTCGTCCAACCATTTGTGATTTCGAAGGGCTATTATGGCATGCTACGCCAAACATCATCGGAGTGTGTGTGCATTCTAACGGCAATGATGTCACGCAACACCTAATGTAGTTCGAGCGTGTGTGCTCTCGAAGGGCTACTCTTGCATTCTACACATGATGTTGTTCGACCATGAGTGAATTCTAGGGCAATGATGGCATTCCACACCTAACATCTCATTCTGTGTGTGCATTCCAAAGGTGATGATGGCATGCCACGCCTGACATCGTCCATATGTGTGTGCATTCCAAGGGTGATGATGGCATGCCACGTCCCACATTTTCCAACTGTGCGTTTAGTCCAAGGTCCATAATGGCAAGCGATGCTCTATTTCGTCTTACCATTTGTGTTTTCCAAGGGATATGATGGCAGGCTACTCCCCACGTCGTCCGACTGTATGTGCAGTCTAAGGGCGATGATGGCACGCCACACCCGATGTCATCCGACCGTGTGTGCTATTTTATGGATACTCTGGCATTCCACAATCGATATCATCTAATCGTGTGTGTAGTCCAAGGGAGATGATGGCATGCCACACCCGAGATCTTTTTATTGTGTGTGCTTTCCAATGGCAATGATGGAACGCTAGGCCCAACATCATCCATTTGTGTGTGCACTCAAAGGGAGATTATGGCATGGAACATCCGTAGTCGATTGACTGTGTGTGACATCTAAGGTCTATGATGATATGCTAAGCCCAACGCCATTCAACCGTGTGTGCTTTGCATCTGCTATGATGTCGTGCCACGCTCGACGTCGTCCAACCGTGTGTGTTGTTCAAGAGCTATGATTACATGCCACACTTTACTTCTTCCAACCGTGTGTGTTATCCAAGGGATTTGATGGCATGCCACGCCCGATGTTGTCCGACTGTGTGTGGTTTCCAAGGGCTACGTGGGCATGCAAAGCTTGACTTTGTTCGATCGTGTGTGCTTCAAAGAGAGATGATGGCATCCCTGCCCGACATGGTCCATATGTGTGTGCATTCCTAGGGCAATGATGGCATGCCATGTCCGACATCGTCCAACTGTTTGTTCGGTCAAAGGGCCATAATTTCAAACCACTCTCTATTTCGTCCGACCATATGTGTTTGATAAGGGCTATGATGGCATGCTACTTCCAACGTCATCTGACTATATGTGCAGTCGAACCGCGATTGTGGCATGCCATGCTCGACGTCATCCCACCATGTGTGTTGTCCAAGGGATTCTCAGGTTTTCCACACCCAACATTGTCCTACCGTGTGAGCAGTCCAAAGGCGATGATGGCATGCCACGCGTGACATCATTCGATCATGTATGCTTTCCAAAGGTGAAGATGGAATGCCAGGCCCAACATCGTCAATCTATGTGTGCAGTGCAAAGACCATGACCATCCACGCTTGAAATCCTCCAATTGTTTTTGCTGTCCAAGGGTTATAATGGCATGCCATGCCAGACGTCGTCTGGTCATGTGTATTCTCAAAGCGTAATGACCAAAATCCAAGCCTAATTTTGTCCGACCGGATGTGTTATCCAATAGAGATGATAACATGGCACACCTTACATAATCTATTCGTGTGTGCACTCCAATGGAGACGATGGCATGCCACTCTTGACGTTGTCTGGTTGTGTGTGCTGTCCAAGGGCTATGATGGCATGCCCCGCCCGACGTCCTCTGGCCGTGTTTGCTGTCCAAAGGCAATGATGCATGCCACGCAAGATGTCGTTTCACCATGTGTGCGGTCTAAGGGCCATGATGGCATGACACGCCCCACGTCGTCATATCGTGTGTGATTTCTAGAGGCTATGATGGCGTGCCACGCCCTACATCATCCATCTCTCTATCAAGTCCAAGGGCGATGATGGCATAACACGCCCAACAACGTCCATTTGTATGTGTAGTTTAAGGGTGATGATCGCATGATATATCCGACATTATCCGACCATGCGTGTGGTCTAAGCTCCATAACGGCAAGCCACGCCCCCTGTCATCTCACCATGTGTATTTTCCAAGCTCTATGATGGCATGCTACGCCCGACGTCATCCGACTGTGTGTAGTCCAAGGGCGATGATTGCATGCCACGATCGACGTTCTCCGAACATATGTGTTGTCCAAGGGCTACGTGGGCATGCCAATCTTGACTTCATTTGATCGTGTGTGATTTCCATGAGCGATTATGGCATGCCACACCCGATGTAGTCTTATCGTGTATGGTGTACTAGGCGATGATGGCATGACATGCCCGACTTCGTTCTACAGTGTGTGTTGTTCAGCGGCTACACAAGCATTCCACGGTCGACGTGGTTGGATCGTGTGTACAGTCTAAGGGACATGATGGAATGCGACGCCCAATGTCATCCTACCATGTGTGCTGTCCAAGGTCCATGATGGCAACCACACCCTATGTCAGCCGATCGTATGTGTTCTCGAAGGGCTATTATAGCCTGCTACGCCCAACGTCGTCCGACTGTGTGTGTGTTCTAAGGGCGATGATGTCACGCCACTCCGAATGTAGTTCGACGGTGTGTGATGTTGAAGAACTACTCTGGCAATTCATACCCGACGTCGTTCGACCATGAGTGCATTTTATGGTGATGATGGCATTCCACGCCCAACGTCTCATTATTTGTGTTCTTTCGAAAGGTGATGATGAAATTCCACGCCCGACATCGTCCATATGTGTGTGCATTCCTAGGGCGATGAGGGCATGTCATGTCCTACATCATCCAACCGTGCTTTCGGTTAAAGGTTCATAATGGCAAGCGACACACTATTTCGTCTGCCATATGTATTTTCTAAGGGCTTTATTGGAAGGCTACTCCCAACGTCGTCAGACTATATGTGCAGTCCAAGGGCGATGATGGCTTGCCACGCCCGACGTTGTTCGATTGTGTGTGATGTCCAAGCTCTACTATTGCATTCCACGCCTGACATCATCTTATCATGTGTGCAGTCCAAGGGAGATGATGGCATGCCCATCCGAGATCGTCTTACCGTGTGTGCATTCCAAAGGAGATGATTGAATGTCAGGCCCAACAACATCCATTTGTATGGGCAGTGCATGGGCAATTATAACATGTTACGTCCGATGTCGATTGACCATGTGTGCTATCTACGAAAAATGATTACATGCTAAGCCCAACGTCGTTCAACCTTGTGTGCTATAAAACAACTATTATGTCCTTCCACGATTGACTTTGTCCGACCGTGTGTTCTGTTCAAGACCTATGATGACATGCCACGCCCAACGCCTTCCAACCGTGTGTTATACAAGGGCTATGATGTCACACCCACCCGATGTTTTCTGACCGTGTGTAGTTTCCAAGGGCTACGTGGGCATGCCAAGCTTGTCTTCGTTCAATCGTGTGTCATTTCCAAGAGCGATGATGGCATGCCATGCGTGGCATCATTTATATGTACGTACATTCCAAGGGCGATTAAGGCATGCCACGTCCGAAATCGTCCAATAGTTCGTTTGGTCCAACGGCCATAATGTCATTCCATGCTCTATCTTGTCCAACCATATGTGTTTTCGAAGAGCAATGATGGCATGCTACCCTCGACGCCGTCCGACTGTCTGTGCAGTCCAAGGGCGATGATGACATGCCACGCATGACATCATATGATCATTAAATCTTTTCAAAGGCAATGATGGAATGCCAGGCCCGACATCATCCATTTTGGTGTGCAGTCGAAGGTCTATGATTTAATTCCACGTCCGATGTCGACCGACAGTGTGCGCTATCCAAGAACTGTGATTACATGCCATGGACAATGTCCTTCAATCGTGTGTGCTGTCCATGGGTTTTAATGGCGTGTGACACTCAACGTTGTCCGACTGTATGCGTTGTCCTAGGGCTACGCAGGCATGCCACGCCAAACTTTGTTCGACCGTGTGTGTTGTCCATAGGCGATGATGGCATGCCACGCCCGACGTTGTCCGACCATTTGTACTGTCCGAGGGCGATGATAGAATGCCACCCCTAACATCAGTCATTCATTTGTGCAGTACAAGAGTGATGATGCCATGCCACAACAAATGTCGTACGACCGTTAGTGGTGTCCAAGGGCTATGATGTCATGCCTCGCCTTACATTGTCCGGCAGTGTGTGATGTCAATTGGCTACGCGAACATGCCACACGTAACGTCGTCGGACCGTGTGAGTTTTCCAAGGTCCATGATGGCATGCCACACTTAAAATCGTCCTACCGTGTGTGCTCTTGAAGGACTATGATGGCTTTACACGCTCGAAGTCGTCCGACCGTGTGTGATTTTTAATGGACATGATACAAAGATACGTCCGATGTCATTTGACTTTGTTTGTTGTCCAAAGGCTATGCTAACATGCCATGCTTAATGTGCTTCAACCATGTGTGTTGTCCAAGGGCTATGATGGCATGCCATGCCCGATATCGTCCAACCGTGTTTGATGTCCAAAGGCGATGATGGCATGCCACGCCCTACATCATCCGACAGTATGTGGTGTCCATTGGCTACGCAAGCATGCCATCCAAACGTCATCCGACCATCTTAGTTGTCCAAGGGCTATGATACCATGCCACGCCTGACGTCATCCTATCGTGTGTGCTGTCTAATGACTATGATGGCACGACACGCCTTACGTTGTCCGACTATGTGTGATGTTAAACAACCATGATACAAAGATACGACCGATGTCATCCAACTGTGTGTGTTCTCAATAGGCTATGATGATATGCCACGCTTAATGTTCTTCAACCATTTGGGCTATCCAAGGGCTATGATGGCATATCACACCCGATATCGTCCGACCGTGTTTGCTGTCTAAAAGCCATGATGGAATGCCATGGCGGACGTCTTTTGACCATGTGTGTTGTCCAAGCGCGATGATGGCATGCCACGCCCCACGTTGTCATACCGTGTGTGACTTCTAAAGGTGATGATGGTAAGCCACACCTGACATTGTCCATATGTGAGTGAAGTAGAAGGGCGATAATGTCATGCCACGCCCGACATCGTCCATTTGTGTTTGCAGTCCAAGGGCGATGATGGCATGCCATGTCCGACATCGTCTGACCATGCGTGCGGTCCAATGTCCATAATGGCAAGCTACTCCCTCTGTCATCTGACAAAAAGTGTTTTCTAAGCTCTATTATGGCATGCTATGCCCTACTTTGACCGACTGTGCATAGTCCAAGACCGACGATTGCATGCAACGCTCGACATCGTCCGACTGTATGTGTTTTCTAACGGCTACGTGAGCATAACAAGCTTGACTTTGTTCGATCGTATGTGCTTTCCAAGAGCGATGATGGCATGCTTCTCCTGACGTAGTCAAACCGTGTGTGGTCTCCTAGGTCGATGATGGCATGCCACGCCCAACTTCATTCGACATTGTGTATTTTCCAACAGCTACATGGGCATTCCACTTTCGACATGGTCCAACCATGTGTAAAGTCCAAGAGCCATGATGGAATGCGGCGCCCGACGTCATCCTACAATGTGTGCTGTCCAAGGGCCATAATGGAAACCACGCCCTAAGTCGTCCGACCGTATGTGTTTTTGAAAGGATGTTATGGCATGCAACGCAAAACATCGTCCGAGTGTGTGTGATTTCTAACGGCAATGATGTCACGCCACATCTAATGTTGTTCGACCATGTGTGCTCTCAAAGGGCTACGTTGGCATTCTACACCAGATGTTGTTCGACCATGAGTAAATTCTAGAGCGATGATGGCATTCCACACCCAACATCTCATTCTGTGTTGTCTTTCCAAAGGTGATGATGGCATGCCACGCCCGACATCGTCCATATGTGTGGGCATTCCAAGGGTGATGATGGCATGCCACGTCCAACATTTTCCAACTATGCATTCGGTCCAAGGTCCATAATGACAAGCGACGCTCTATTTCGTCTGACCATATGTGTTTTCCAAGGGCTATGATGGCAGGCTACTCCCCACATCGTCTGACTGTATGTGCAGTTCAAGGGCGACGATGGCATGCGACACCCGCCGTTGTCCGCCTGTTTGTGCTGTCTATGGGATACTCTGGAATTCCACACTCGACATCCTCTAATCGTGTGTGCAGTCCAAGGGAGATGATGGCATGCCACACCCGAGATCTTTTTATCGTGTTTTCTTTCCAATGGCAATAATGGAATGCCAGGACCAACATCATCCATTTGTGTGTTCGCTCAAAGGGCATTATGGCATGGAACATCCATAGTCAATTGACTGTGTGTGACATCTAAGGTCTATGATGATATGCTAAGCCCAACGCCGTTCAACCGTGTGTGCTTTACATCCGCTATGATGGCGTGCCACGCTTGATGTCGTCCAATTGTTTGTGTTGTTCAAGAGCTATGATTACATGCCACGCCCAACGTCTTTCAACCGTGTGTGTTATCCAAGGTCTATAATTGCATGCCACGCCCGATGATGTCCGATCGTGTGTGGTTTCAAAGGGCTACGTAGGCATGCCAAGCTTGACTTTCTTCGATCGTGTGTGCTTTCAAAGAGCGATGATTGCATGCCACGTCCGACATTGTCCATATGTGTGTGCATTCAAAGGCCGATGATAACATTCCACATCCGACATTGTCCAACTGTGCATTCGGTCCAAGGGACATAATGTCAAGCCACACTCTCTTTCATCCATAAGTGTTTTCCAAGGGCTACGATGGCATGCTACTCCCAAAATCGTTCTACTGTCTGTGCAGTCCAAGGGCTATGATGCCATGCCACGTTCGACGTCTTCAAACCATGTGTGTTATCCAAGCGATAATCTAGCTTTCCACGCCCAACGTTGACCTACCGTGTGTGCCGTCCAAAGGTGATGATGGCATGCCACGTGTGACATCATTTGATCGTGTATGCTTTCTAAAGGCGAAGATGGAATGCCAGACCGTTCATCGTCCATCTGTGTGTTCAGTCCACGGGCGATGTCCAGCCACGCTTGAAGTCCTTCAATTGTTTGTGTTGTCCAAGGACATAATGGCATGCAACGCCAAACGTTATAAGATAGTGTGTACTATCAAAGGGAAATGACCAAAATCCACGCCTAATTTTGTCCTATCGTATGTGTTGTCCAGTGTAGATGATTACATGCAACACCTGACATTATCCGTTCGTTTGTGCAGTCCAAAGGCGATGATGGCATTCAACGCTCGACATAGTCCAATCATGTGTGCTATCAAAGGGCTATTATGACATGCCCACTTAATGTCATTCAACCGTGTGTGTTGTCCAAGGGAATTTATGGCATGCCACGGCAAACGTCATCCGATCGTCTATGATGTCCAAAGGTGATGATGGCGTGCCACGCCTAATTTTGTCTTACCATGTGTACAGTCCAAGGGAGATGATAGAATGCCACGCCCGACATCATTCATTCGTATGTGTAGTCCAAGTGCGTTGATGGGATGCCACATCCGAGGTGTGCCATATAAGGGCTATGATGACATGCCACACTTAATGTCCTTTAACCATGTGTGTTGTTCAAGGGCTATGATGGCATGCCACGCTCGACATCGTTTGACCGTGTTTGCTTTACAAAGGCGATGATGGCATACCATGCCAGATGTCGTTTGACCATGTGTGCTGTCCAAGGGCAATGATGACATGCCACGCCCCACGTTGTCATACCGTGTGTTATCTAAAGGCTATTATGGCTTTCCAGGCCTGACATCGTCCATATGTATGTGAAGTCTAAGGGCGATGATGGCATAACACGCCCAACATAGTCCATTTGTGTGTGCAGTCCAAGGGACATGATGGCATGCCTTGTCCGACATCGTCCGACCATGCGTGATGTATAAGGTCCATAATAGCAAGATACTCCCTCTGTCATCAGACCATATGTGTTTTCCAAGCTCTACGATGGCATGCTATGCTCAACGTTGTCTGATTGAGTGTAGTCGAAGGGGGATGATGGCCTGCCACGCCCGACGTCGTCCGACCGTATGTGCTATCCAAGGGCTACATGGGCATGCCATGCTTGACTTTATTCCATTGTGAGTTCTTTCCAAGAGCGATGATGGCATCCGCCTTTGTTCTATAGTGTGGGTTGTCCAATGGCTACACGAGCATTCCACGGTCGACGTGGTCCGACCGTTTGTACAATCTAAGGATCATAATGGAATGTGGCGCCCGACGTCATCCTACCATGTGTGTTATCCAATGGCCATAATGGCAACCACTCCCTATGTCGTTCGACCGTATGTGTCTTTGAAGGGCTATTATAGCATGCTACGCCCGACGTCATCCGACTGTGTGAGCATTTTTAAGGAAATGATGTCACGCCATGCCTAATGTAGTTCATCCGTGTGTGATGTCGAAGAACAACTCTGGCATTTCATGCCCGACATCGTTCAACCATGAGTACATTCTATGACGATGATGGTGTTCCACGCCCAACGTCTCATTCTGTGTGTGCTTCTAAAAAGTGATGACGGCATGCCACGCCATACATCGTCCATATCTGTGTGCATTCCAAGGGGGATGATGTCATGCCATGTCCGACATCGTCCAACCGTACATTCGGTCCAAGGGCCATAATGGCAAGCGAGACTCTATTTCCTCTGAACATATGTGTTTTCCAAGGGCTATGATGCCAGGCTATTCCCAACGTCTTCCAACTGTCTGTGCATTCGAAGTGCAATTATGGAATGCCATACTCGATGTCATCAAACCATATGTGTTGTCCAAGGGATACTCTGGCATGCCACACCCGAGATCGTCTAATCTTGTGTACTTTTCAAAGGAGATGATAGAATGCCTGACCCAACATCGTCTATTTGTGTGTGCAGTCAAAGTTTGATTATGGTATGGCACGTTCATAGTCGACTGACTGTGCGTGCTATCTAAGGTCTATGATGATATTTTAAGCCCAAAGTCATTCAACCATGTGTGTTGGCCAATGGATATGATGGCGTGCCATGCTCAACGTCGTCCGACCATGTGTGATGTTCAAGAGCTATGATGACATGCCACACCACAATTCATCCAACCGTGTGTGTTATTTAAGGGATGTGATGGCATTCCACGCCCGATATTGTCCAATTGTGTGTGGTTTCCAAGGGCTATGTGTGCATATCAAAGCTTGACTATGTTCAATCTTGTGTGCTTCAAAGAGCGATGATGGCATCCCACGCCTGACATCGTCCATATATGTGTGCATTCCAAGGGCGATGATGGCATGCCATGTCCGACAATGTCCAACCGTGCGTTCGGTCAAAGGGCCATAATGTCAAACAACGCTCTATTTCGTCCTACCATATGTATTTTATAAGTGTTATGATGGCATGCTACTCCCAACGTAGTCCGATTAACTATGCAATCAAAGCGCGATTATGGCATGCCATGCTCGAGGTCATCCAACCATGTCCAAGGGATACTCTGGCTTTCCACCCTCGACATTGTCCTACCATGTATGCAGTCCAAAGCCGATGATGGCATGCCACGCCGGACATCATCTGATCGTGTACTCTTTCCAAAGGCGAAGATGGAATGCCAGGACTAACATCGACCATCTATGTGTGCAGTGCAAGGACCATGACCATCCATGCTTGAAGTCCTCCAATTGTTTTTTCTGTCCAAGGGTTATAATGGCATGCCATGCCAATCGTCGTCTGGTCGTGTGTATTCTCAAAGCGTTATGACCAAAATCCACGCTTAATTTCGTCTGACCGTGTGTTATCCAATGCTGATGATTACTTGCCACACCTGACATAATCCATTCGTGTGTGTACTCCAAGGGACACGATGGCATGCCACTCTTGATGTTGTCTGGTCGTGTGGGCTATCTAAGGGCTATGATGACATGCCAGCTTAATTTCATTAAACTGTGTGTGATGTTCAAGGGCTATTATGGCATGCCACGCCTGATGTTGTCCGACTGCCTATGAAGTCCAAAGGCGAATATGGCATGCCACGCTTGACGATCTCTTACTATGTGTATGGTCCAAGGGCGATGATGGAATGCCACGCCTGACATTGTTCATTCGTGTGTGCAGTCCAAGGGCAATGATGTTATGCCACGTCCGATGTTGACCAATTGTCTGTGCTATACAAGGGCTATGATGACATGTCACGCTTAATGTCCTTCAACCATATGGGCTGTCCAAGGGCTATGATGGCATGCCACACCCGATATCATCCGACCGTGTTTGCTGTCCAAAGGCGATGATAGCATACCACGCCGGATGTCGTTTGACCATGTGTGCTTTCCAAGGGAAATAATGTGTAACACGCACCACGTTGTCATACCATGTGTGATTTCTAAAGGCGATGATGGCATTCCATGCCTGACAATGTCCATCTGTGTGTGAAGTCCAAGGGCAATGATGGCATTCCATGTCTGACATCGTCCGTTTGTGTGTGCACTCCAAGGGCAATGATGGCATGCCATGTCCGACATCGTCTTACCATGCGTGCGGTCAAGGGTCTATAATGGCAAGCCACTCCCTCTGTCGTCTGACCATATGTGTTTTCCATGCTCTATGATGTCATGCTACGCCTGACGTTGTCCGATTGCGTGTAATTGAAGGGCGATGATGGCATGCCATGATCGACGTCATCCGACCATATGTAATGTCCAAGAGCTACATGTGCATGCCAAGCTTGAATTTGCTCGATTGTGTGTGCTTTCCAAGAGCAATGATGGCATGCAAAGCCTAGCGTAGTCAAACCGTGTATGGTGTTCTAGGGCGATGATGGTATGCCTCGTCCGACTTCGTTTGACAGTGTGTATTGTCCAACGGCTACACAAGCATTCCACGGTCGATGTGATCCGATCGTGTGTACAGACTAAGAGCCATGATGGAATGCGGCGCCCAACGTCATCCTACCATATGTGCTGTCCAAGGGCCATAATGTCAACCACGCCCTATGTCGTACGATCGTATGTATTTTTGAAGGGCTATTATGGCAAGCTACACCAGACGTCGTTCGACTGTGTGCATTCTAACGATAATGATGTCATGCCACAACTAATGTAGTTCTAGCATGTGTGTTGTCGAAGGGCTACTCTAGAATTCCACATCAGACTTTGTTCGACCATGAGTGCAGTCTAAGGCGATGATGGCATTCCACAATCAATGTCTCATTTTGTGTGTGCTTTCCAAAAGTTATGATGGCATGCCACACCCAACATCGTCCATTTGTGTGTGCATTCAAAGGGCCATGATGGAATGCGGCGCACGACGTCATCCTACCATGTGTGTTGTCCAAGGGCCATAATGGCAACCACGCCCTATGTCATCCAACCGTTTGTGTTTTCGAAGGGCTATTATGGCATGCTACGCCCAACATCATCCGAGTGTGTGTGCATTCTAACGACAATGATGTCACGCAACACCTAATGTAGTTTTAGCGTGTGTGCACTCGAAGGTCTACTCTTGCATTCTACACCCGACGTTGTTCGACCATGAGTGAATTCTAGGGCGATGATGGCATTCCACACCCAACATCTCATTCTGTGTGTGCATTCCAATGGTGATGATGACATGCCACGCCTGACATCATCCATATGTGTGTGCATTCCAAGGGTGATTATGGCATGCCACGTCCCACATTTTCCAACTGTGCGTTTGGTCCAAGGTCCATAATAGTAGGCGATTCTCTATTTCGTCTGACCATATGTGTTTTCCAAGGGATATGATGGCAGGCTACTCCCCACTTCGTCCGACTGTATGTGCAGTCCAAGGGCGATGATGGCATGCCACACCCGACGTCGTCCGACCGTGTGTTCTGTCTATGGGATACTCTGGCATTCCACACTCGACATCATCTAACTGTTTGTGCAGTTCAAGGGAGATGATGGCATGCCACACCCGAGATTTTTTTATTGTGTGTGCTTTCCAATGGTAATGATGGAATTCTAGGCCCAACATCATCCATTTGTGTGTGCACTCAAAGGGCGATTATGGCATGGAACATCCGTAGTCGATTGACTGTGTGTGAAATCTAAGGTCTATGATGATATGCTAAGCCCAACGTCGTTCAACCGTGTGTGCTTTACATCGGCTATGATGGCGTGCCACGCTCGACGTCATCCAATCGTGTGTGTTTTTCAAGAGCTACGATTACATGCCATGCCCAATTTTTTCCAACTGTGTGTGTTATCCAAGGGATGTGATGGCATGCCACGCCCGATGTTGTCCGACTGTGTGTGGTTTCCAAGGGCTATGATGACATGCCAGCTTAATTTCATTAAACTTTGTGTGATGTTCAAGGGCTATAATGGCATGCCACGCCTGATGTTGTCCGACTGTCTATGAAGTCCAAAGGCGATTATGGCATGCCACGCTTGAGGATTTCTTACTATGTGTATGGTCCAAGGGCGATGATGGAATGCCACGCCTGACATTGTTCATTCGTGTGTGCAGTCCAAGGGCGATGATGTTATGCCACGTCCGAAGTTGACCAATTGTCTGTGCTATACAAGGGCTATGATGAAATGCCACGCTTAATGTCCTTCTACCATATGGGCCGTCCAAGGGCTATGATGGCATGCCACACCCTATATCATCCGACCGTGTTTGCTGTCCAAAGGCGATGATGGCATACAACGCCGGATGTCGTTTGACCATGTGTGCTTTCCAAGGGAAATAATGCGTGCCACGCACCATATCGTCATACTGTGTGTGATTTCTAAAGGCGATGATGGCATTCCACGCCCGACAACGTCCATCTGTGTGTGAAGTCCAAGGCAATGATGGCATGCCATGTCCGACATCGTCCGTTTGTGTGTGCACTCCAATGGCAATGATGGCATGCCATGTCCGACATCTTCTTACCATGTGTGCGGTCAAGGGTCTATAATGGCAAGCCACTCCCTCTGTCGTCTAACCATATGTGTTTTCCATGCTCTATGATGTCATGCTACGCGTGACATTGTCCGACTGTGTGTAATTGAAGGGTGATGATGGCATTCCATGCTCGACGTCATCCGACCATATGTAATTTCCAAGAGCTACATGTGCATGCCAAGCTTGACTTGTCTCGATTGTGTGTGCTTTCCAAGAGTGATGATGGCATGCCAAGCCTAGCGTAGTCAAACCGTGTATGGTGTTCTAGGGCGATGATGGTATGCCACGTCCGACTTCGTTTGACAATGTGTATTGTCCAACGGCTACACTAGCATTCCACGGTCGATGTGATCCTATCGTGTGTACAGACTAAGAGCCATGATGGAATGCGGCGCCCACCGTCATCCTACCATATGTGCTGTCCAAGGGCCATAATGGCAACCACGCCCTATGTCGTACGATCGTATGTATTTTTGAGGGGCTATTATGGCAAGCTACACCAGACGTCGTCCGACTGTGTGCATTCTAACGATAATGATCTCATTCCACAACTAATGTAGTTCTAGCATGTGTGTTGTCGAAGGGCTACTCTAGAATTCCACATCAGACTTTGTTCGACCATGAGTGCAGTCTAAGGCGATGATGGAATTCCACAATCAATGTCTCATTTTTTGTGTGCTTTCCAAAGGTGATGATGGCATGCCACGCCCAACATCGTCCATATGTGTGTGCATTCCAAGGGCCATGATGGAATGCGGCACCCGACGTCATCCTACCATGTGTGTTATCCAAGGGCCATAATGGCAACCACGCCCTATGTCGTCCAACCGTTTGTGTTTTCGAAGGGCTATTATGGCATGCTACGCCAAACATCGTCCGAGTGTGTGTGCATTCTAACGGCAATAATGTCACGCAATACCTAATGTAGTTTGAGCGTGTGTGCTCTCGAAGGGCTACTCTTGCATTCTACACCCGACGTTGTTCGACCATGAGTGAATTCTAGGGCGATGATGGCATTCCACACCCAATATCTCATTCTGTGTGTGAATTCCAAAGGTGATGATGACATGCCACGCCTGACATCGTCCATATGTGTGTGCATTCCAAGGGTGATGATGGCATGCCATGTCCCACATTTTCCAACTGTGCGTTTGGTCGAAGGTCCATAATGGCAAGCGATCCTCTATTTCGTCTGACCATATGTGTTTTCCAAGGGACATGATGGCAGGCTACTCCCCACGTCGTCCGACTATATGTGCAGTCCAAGGGCGATGATGGCACGCCACACCTGACGTCGTCCGACCGTGTGTGCTGTCTATGGGATACTCTGGCATTCCACACTCGACATCATCTAACCGTTTGTGCAGTCCAGGGGAGATGATGGCATGCCACACCCGAGATTTTTTTATTGTGTGTGCTTTCCAATGGTAATGATGGAATGCTAGGCCCTACCTCATCCATTTGTGTGTGTACTTAAAGGGTGATTATGGCATGGAACATCCGTAGTCGATTGACTGTGTGTGAAATCTAAGGTCTATGATGATATGCTAATCCCAACGTCGTTCAACCGTGTGTGCTTTACATCGGCTATGATGGCGTGCGACGCTCGACGTCGTCCAACCGTGTGTGTTTTTCAAGAGCTATGATTATATGCCATGCCCAACTTCTTCCAACTGTGTGTGTTATCCAAGGGATGTAATGGCATGCCACGCCCGATGTTGTCTGACTGTGTGTGGTTTCCAAGGTCTACGTGGGCTGCCAAGCTTGACTTTGTTCGATCATGTGTGCTTCAAAGAGTGATGATGGCATCCCACGCCCGACATGGTCCATATGTGTGTGCATTCCAAGGGCGATGATGGCATGCAATGTCCGACATCGTCCAACTGTTTGTTCTGTCAAACCACTCTCTATTTCATCCGACCATATGTGTCTGATAAGGGCTATGATCACATTCTACTCCAAACATCATTCGACTATCTGTGCAGTAGAACCGCGAATATGGCATGCCATGCTCGACGTCATCCAACCATGTGTGTTGTCCAAGGGATACTCAGGCTTTCCACACCCAACGTTGTCCTACCGTGTGAGCAGTCCAAAGGCGATTATGGCATGCCACGCCTGACAGTATTTGTTCGTGTATGCTTTCAATAGGCGAAATTGGAATGCCAGGCCCAACATCGTCAATCTATGTGTGCATTGCAAGGACCATGACCATCCACGCTTGAAATCCTTCAATTGTTTTTTCCTGTCCAAGGGTTATTATGGCATGCCATGCCAGACGTCGTCTGGTCATGTGTATTCTCAAAGCGTAATGACCAAAATCCAAGCCTAATTTTGTCCGACCGGATGTGGTATCCAATAGAGATGATTACATGCCACACCTTACATAATACGTTCGTGTGTGCACTCCAAGGGAGACGATCTCATGCCACTCTTGACATTAACTGGTTGTGTGTGCTGTCCAAGGGCTATGATGGCATGCCACGCCAGACGTCGTCTGACCGTGTTTTCTGTCCAAAGGCGATGATGGCATGCCACGCCGGATGTCGTTTGACCATGTGTGCTGTCCAAGGGCGATGATGGCATGTGACGCCCCATGTTGTCATACAGTGTGTGATCTAATGGCTAATATGGCTTTCCAGACGTGACATCGTCCATATGTATGTGAAGTCTAAGGGCGATGATGGCATAACACGCCCAACATAGTCCATTTGTGTGTGCAGTCTAAGGGACATGATAGAATGCATTGTCCAACAACGTCCGACCATGTGTGATGTATAAGGTCCATAATAGCAAGATACTCCCTCTATCATCTGACCATATGTGTTTTCCAAGCTCTATAATGGCATGCTATGCTCAACGTTGTCTGATTGTGTGTAGTCAAAGGGGGATGATGGCCTGCCACGCCCGACGTCGTCCGACCGTATGTGCTGTCCAAAGGCTACATGGGCATGCCAAGCTTGACTTTATTCGATTGTGAGTTCTTTCCAAGAGCGATGATGGCATGCCACTCCCGACTTCGCTCTATAGTGTGTGTTGTCCAACGGCTATAGAAGCATTCCCCGGTCGACGTGGTCCGACCGTGTGTACAATCTAATGACCATAATGGAATGTGGCGCCCGACGTCATCCTACCATGTGGGTTATCCAAGGGCCATAATTGCAACCACGCCCTATGTCGTTCGACCGTATGTGTCTTTGAAGGGCTATTATAGCATGCTACGCCCGACATCATTCACTGTGTGAGCATTCTAAGGGAAATGATGTCACGCCATGCCTAATGTAGTTCATCCGTGTGTAATGTCGAAGAACTACTCTGGCATTTCATGCCCGACATCGTTCAACCATGAGTACATTCTATGACGATGATGGCGTTCCACGCCCAACGTCTCATTCTGTGTGTGCTTCCAAAAATTGATGACGACATGCCACACCATACATCGTCCATATGTGTGTGCATTCCAAAGGGGATGATGTCATGCCATGTCCGACATCGTCCAACCGTACATTCGATCCAAGGGCCATAATGGCAAGCGACACTCTATTTCGTCTGAACATATGTGTTTTCCAAGGGCTATGATGCCAGGATACTCCCAGCATCTTCCGAATGTCTGTGCATTCGAAGTGCGATTACGGATTGCCATACTCGATGTAATCAAACCATATGTGTTGTCCAAGGGATACTCTCGCATGCCACACCCGAGATAGTCTTATCTTGTGTACTTTTCAAAGGAGATGATAGAATGCCTGACCCGACATCGTCCATTTGTGTGGGCAGTCAAAGTTTGATTATGGTATGGCACGTTCATAGTCGACTGACTGTGCGTGCTATCTAAGATCTATGATGATATTTTAAGCCCAAAGTCATTTAACCGTGTGTGTTGTCCAAAGGTTATGATGGCGTGCCATGCTCGACGTCGTCCGACCATGTGTGATGTTTAAGAGCTATGATGACATGTTATACTACAATTCATCCAACCGTGTGTGTTATCTAAGGGATGTGATGGCATTCCGCGCCCGATGTTGTCCAATTGTGTGTGGTTTCCAAGGGCTACGTGGGCATATCCAAGCTTGACTATGTTCGATCGTGTGTGCTTCAAAGAGCGATGATTGCATCCCACGCCCGACATCGTCCATATATGTGTGCATTCCAAGGGTGATGATGGCATGCCATGTCCGACATTGTCCAACCGTGCGTTCGGTCAAAGGGCCATAATGTCAAACCACGCTCTATTTTGTCCAACAATATGTGTTTTATAAGGGTTATGATGGCATTCTACTCCCAGCATCGTCCGATTAACTGTGCAATCGAAGCGCGATTATGGCATGCCATGCTCGACGTCATCCAACCATGTCCAAGGGATACTCTTGCTTTCCACGCTCGACATTGTCCTACCGTGTGTGCAGTCCAAAGGTGATGATGGCATGCCACGTCGGACATAATCCATTCGTGTGTGCACTCCAATGGACACGATGGCATGCCACTCTTGATGTTGTCTGGTCGTGTGGGATATTCAAGGGCTATGATGACATGCCAGCTTAATTTCATTAAACTGTGTGTGATGTTCAAGGGCTATTATGGCATGCCACGCCTAATGTTGTCCGACTGTCTATGAAGTCTAAAGGCGATAATGGCATGCCACGCCTGATGATTTCTTACTATGTGTATGATCCAAGGGCGATGATGGGATGCAACGCCTGACATCGTTCATTCATGTGTGCAGTCCAAGGGCGATGAGGTTATGCCACGTCCGACGTTGACCAATTGTCGGTGGTATACAAGGGCTATGATGAGTTGCCACGCTTAATGTCCTTAACCATATGGGCCGTCCAAGGGCTATGTTGGCATGCCACACCCGATATCATCCAACCGTATTTGCTGTCCAAAGGCGATGATGGCATACCACACCGGATGTCGTTTGACCATGTGTGCTTTCCAAGGGCGATAATGGCATGCCACGCCCCACGTCGTCATGCCGTGTAAGATTTCTAAAGGCGATGATGGCATTCCACGCCCGACAACGTCCATCTGTGTGTGAAGTCCAAGGGCAATGATGGCATGCCATGTCCGACATCATCCGTTTGTGTGTGCAGTCCAACGGCAATGATGGCATGCCATGTCCGACATCGTCTTACCATGCGTGCGGTCAAGGGTCTATAATGGCAATCCACTCCCTCTTTCGTCTGACCATATGTGTTTTCCATGCTCTATGATATCATGCTACGCCTGACGTCGTCCGACTGTGTGTAATTGAAGGGCGATGATGGCATGCCATGCTCGACGTCATTCGACCATATGTATTGTCCAAGAGCTACGTGCGCATGCCAAGCTTGACTTTGTTCGATCGTGTGTGCTTTCTAAGAGCGATGATGGCATGCCAAGCCTGACATAGTCAAACCGTGTATGGTGTTCTAGGGCGATTATGGTATGCCACGTCCGACTTCATTTGATAGTGTGTATTGTCCAACGGCTACACGAGAATTCCACGATCGATGTGATCCGATCGTTTGTACAGACTAAAGGCTATGATGGAATGCGGCGCCCAATGTCATCCTACCATATGTGCTGTCCAAGGGCCATAATGGCAACCACGCCCTATGTCGTCCGACCGTATGTATTTTTGAAGGGCTATTATGCAAGCTACACCAAACGTCGTCCGACTGTGTGCATTGTAACGATGATCATGTCATGCCACAAATAATGTAGTTCTAGCATGTGTGTTGTCGAAGGGCTACTCTAGAATTCCACATCAGACGTTGTTCGACCATAAGTGCAGTCTACGACGATGATGGCATTCCACAATCAATGTCTCATTTCGTGTGTGCTTTCCAAAGGTGATGATGGCATGACATGCCAAACATCGTCCATATGTGTGTGCATTCCAATGGAGATGATGGAAGCCACGTCCGAAGTCGACTGACAGTGTGTTCTATCTAATGTCTATGATGATATGCTAAGCCCAATGTCGTTCAATCGTGTGTGCTGTACAACGACTTTGATTGCATGCCACGCTCGTCGTCGTCCGACTGAGTGTGCTGTTCAAGAGCTATTATGACATGCCACGCCCAACGTCTTCCAACTGTGTGTTATCCAAGAAATATGATGGCATGCCATGCCCGATATTATTCTATCGTGTGTGGTTTCCAAGGGCTACGTGGGAATGCAAAGCTTGACTTCGTTTGATTATCTGTCCTTTCCAATAGCGATGATGGCATGCCACTCCCAACATCTTCCATATTTGTGTGCATTCCAAGGGCGATAATCGCATGCCACGTCTGACATCGTAAAACAGTGCATTCGGTCCAAGGGCCATAATGTCAAGCCACGCTCTATTTCCTCCGACATAAGTGTTTTCTAAGGGATATGATGGCATGTTAATCCCGACGTTGTCCGACTGTCAGTGCAGTCCAAGGGAGATAATTTCATTCTACGCTCGATGTCATCAAACCATGTGTGCTATCCAAGGGATACTCCGGTTTTCCAAGCCTGATATTGTTTGACCGTGTGTGCAGTGCAAAGGCGATGATGGCATGCCATGCGTGACATCATCTGATTGTGTATGCTTTCCAAAGGAAAAGAGGGAATGCTAGGGCCTACATCGTCCATCTTTGTGTGCAGTCGAAGAGCAATGTCCAGCCACACTTGAAGTCCTCCAATCGTTTGTGTTGTCCAAGGGATATAATGGCCTTCTACGCCAGACGTCGTCCGATCGTGTGTATTCTAAAAAGGCAATGAACAAAAGCCACGCCTAATTTTGTCTGACCATATGTGTTATCCAATCGAGATGATTACATGCCATACCTGAGATAATTCGTTCGTGTGTGCAGTCTAAGGGCGATGATGGCATTCAACGCTTGACATTATCCGGTCGTGTGTGCTATCCAAAGGCTTTGATGACATGTCAGCTTCATGTCATTCAACTGTGTGTGCTGTCCAAGGGCTATTATGGCATGCCACGCCCGACGTCGTCCGACTGTCTATGATGTCCTAAGGCGATGATGGCATGTCAAGCCTAATGTTGCCTGACCATGTGTACGGTCCAAGGGCGATGATGGAATGACACGCCGGACATCATGCATTTGTGTGTGCAGTCTAAGGGCGATGATGGCATGCCAAGTCTGAGGTCGACCGATTCAGTATGCTATAAAAGGGCTATGATGACATGCCACGCTTAATTTCCTTCAACCATGTGTGCTGCCAAAGGACTATGATGGCATTCCACACCCGACATCATCCGACCATGTTTCCTTTCCAAAGGAGATGATGGCATACAACGCCGAATGTAGTTTGACCATGTGTGCTGTCCAAGGGCTACGTGGGCATGGCAACATTGACTTCCTTTGATCGTGTGTACTTTCAAAGGGCAATGATTGCATGCGATGCCGGACATTTTCCATCTATGTGTGAAGTCCAAAGGCAAAGATGACATGCCACGCCCGACGTTGTCCAAGAGAGATGATTACATGCAACACCTGACATAATCCTTTCGTGTATGCAGTCCAAGGGAGATGATCGCATTCAATTCTTGACATTGTCCGCCCGTGTGTACTGTCCTAGGGCTATGATGGCATGCCACACCTGATTTCGTCCGACCATGTATACTTTCCAAGGGCTATGATGTCAGGCCACGCCCGACGCTGTCTAAATATGCGTGTTGTCCAAGAGTTATGATGGCATGCCATGCCCAATGTTGTTAGATATTTTGTCTTCTCAAAAGGCAATGATTGAAAGCCACACCCGATTTCGTCCTACTGTATGTGTTGTCCAAGAGCTATGATTACATTCCACGCCCGACGTCGTCCGTGTGTAAGTGCAATACAAGGACAATGACGGCATGCCAAACCCGATTTCATCCAACCGTGTGTGTTCTCCAAGGGCTATGATGACCTGCCACGCCCGAAGTCTTCCAATCGTGTGTACTTTCCAAGGGATATGATAACATGGCACACCCGACGTCGTCCGATCGTGTGTCATTTCAAAGTGGATTCATGGAATGCCACACCCGATTTTGTTTTACCATTTGTGTTGTCCAAGAGGGATGTTGGCATGCCACGTTAGCCATAGTCTATTCATGTGTGTCGTCCAAAGGCGATGATGATATTCAACGCCTGAGATCGTCTGACCGTATGTGTTGTCCAAGGGCCTAGATTGTATGGCACGCTTAACATCGTCTGCCTGTGTGTACTTTTAAAAGGTGATGATTTTATTCCACGCCTTACATGTCTATCTCTGTGTGCAGTCCAAGAGAGATGATGGCACTCCACGCCCGACATCATCTAACCGCGCCCGACATCGTCCGACCGTGTCTCCTTTCCAAGGGCTATGACGGCATACCATGCGTAACGTTCTCTGACTGTGTGTCCTATCCAAAGCCGATGATGACATGCCATGTCCGACCTCGTCTGACCGTGCGTGCTGTCCAAGGGCCAAATGGCAACCCACGCCCTCCATCGTTTCGGCTATATTTATATTCCAATGGCTATGATGGCATGCTACGCCCGACATTATCCAACTGTATATGCAATCCAAGTGCAAAGATGGCATGCCACGCTCGACATCATTCAATTCTGTGTGTTGTCCAAGGGCTATTATGGCATGCCACGCTCGACGTCGTTCGACCGTCTATGATGTCTAAAGGCGATGATGGCATACCATGCCTGATGTTGTCTGACCATGTCTACGGTCCATGGGCGATGATGGAATTTCACGCCCAACGTTGTTCATTCGTGTGTGCAGCCCAAGGGCGATGATGGCATACCATGTTGTACATCATTCGACCATGTATGCTTTCAAAAGGCGATGATGGCATGTCACGCCCAACATCGTCCTTCTGTGTGTTCATTCCAACAGTGATGATGGTATGCCACGCCCAATGTTGACTTATCGTGTGTTTTCCATGGGCTATGATGGCATGCCACACCCGACATCATTCGATCGTGTGTGCTGTCAAAGGTTTACGCGGGTATGCCACATGTGACTTCACTTGACCATGTGTGATGAACAATGATGATGATGACATGTTACGCCCGACGTCGTCCGACCTTGTGTGTTTTCCAAAGGTGATGAAGGAATGACATGCCTCACGTCTTCAATTCTTATGTGTAGTGCAAGGGCAATGATAGTATGCCACGCCCAACGTTAACCGATCGTGTTTGTTGTTTAAGGTCTATGATGACATGCCACGCCTAATGTCATCCAACCGTGTGTGCTGTCCAAGGTCTATGATGGTATGCCACGCCTAAAGTCATCCGACCGTTTGTTCTTTCCAATGGCCATGATGGCATACCATGCCCAATGTTGTTCAATTGTGTGCTTTCCAATGGCAATGAGGGCATGCCACGTCCAACATCATCCGTCTGTGTGTGCAGTATTAGGGCTACAAAGGCATGCCACACCCAACGATGTTTGACTTTGTGTCCTGTCCATAGGTCATGATGGCATGCCACGTCTGATGTCGTCTGACCATTTGTATTGTCCAAGGACTTTGATGGCATGTCACGCCCACCGACGTCTTACAATGTGTGCTTTCCAAGGGCAACGCGGGCATGCAACACCCGACTTCATCCGACCTGTGTGCTGACTAAGGGAGATAATGCCATGCCATGAAAAATTTTGTCCGTTTGGGTGTGCAGTAAAAGGGCGATGATGACATGCCACACCCGATGTCATTCGAATGTGTGTGGTGTGCAAGGGCTACGTAGGCATGCCACGCCCGACGTCTTCCGAACATGTGTGCTGTCCAGGGATTATAATTGCAGGCCATCCCCGACGTCATCTAATCGTGTGTGGTGTCCAAGGGTTATCATGGCATGCCACACCAGAGGTCGTCCGATCCTGTGTACCGTCTCAAGGCAAAATTGGGATGCCACGCCCGATGTCATCTGACAGTGTGTGTAGATAAGTACCATGAAGGCATGCCATGCCTAACATTGTGCGTACGTGTGCGCAGTCCAAGGGCGATGATCGTCTAACCGTGTGTGTTGTCTATGGATACTATGGCATTCTACGCCTGACATCATATGACCATGTCCAAGGGAGATGATGGCATGCCACACCCGAGATCGTCTAATCGTGTGTACTGTCCAAAAAAGATGATGGAATGCCAGACCCAACATCGTCCATTTGTGTGTGCAGTCAAAGGGCTATTATGGCATGGCACGTGCAAAGTCGACTAACTGTATGTGCTATCTAAGGTCTATGATGACATGCTAAGCCCATGTCATTCAACCGTGTATGATGTCCAACGGCTATGATTGCATGTCGTGCTCGACGTCATCCGACCGTGTGTGCTGTTCAAGAGCTATGATAACATGTCACACCTAACGTCTTCTAACCGTGTGTGTTATCCAAGGGATATGATTGGATGTCATGCCCGATGTTGTCCGATTGTGTGTGGTTTTTAAGTGCTACGTGGGCATGCCAAGCTTGACTTCGTTCGATAGTGTGTTCTTTCCAAGAGCGATGATGGCATCCCTTGCCCGACATCGTCCATAGGTGTGTGCATTCCAAGGGTGATCATGGCATGCCACGTCCGACATCCTCCAACCGTGCGTTCGGTCAAAGGGCCGTAATGTCAAGCCACACTCTATTTTGTCTGACCATAAGTGTTTTCCAAGGGCTATGATTGCATGCTACTCCCAACATCGTCCGAATTTCTATGCAGTCCAAGGGAAATTATGGCATGCCACGCTCGATGTGATCTAACCATGTGTGTTGGCCAAGGGATACTCTGGCTTTCCATGCCCGACGTTGTCCGACCGTGTGTACAGAGTAACGGCAATGATGGCATGCCACGCGTGACATCATCTGATCGTGTATGCTTTCCAAAGGCAAAAATGGAATGCCAAGCCCTATATCGTCAATTTATGTGTGCAGTGCAAGGGCCATGACCAGCCACGCTTGAAGTCCTCCAATCATTTTTGCTGTCCAAAGGTTATAATGGCATGCCACGCCAGACGTCGTCTGATCGTGTGTATTTTCAAAGGGTAATGACTAAAAGCCACGCCTAATTTCGTCCGACCGTATGTGTTATCCAATGGAGATGATTACATGCCACACCTGACATAATCTGTTCGTGTGTGCAGTCCAAGGGCGATGATGGCATTTAAAGATCGACATTTTCTAGTCGTGTGTGCTATCCAAGGGCTATGATGACATGCCAGCTTAATGTCATTCAACCATGTCTGCTGTCCAAGAGCTATTATGTCTTGCCACGCCCGACGTCGTGTGACCATCTATGAAGTCCAAAGGCTATGATGGCATGCCACGCCTGACGTTGTCTGACCATGTGTACGGTCCAAGGGCGATGATGGAATGCCATGCCCGACATCATATACTCTTGTGTGCAGTCCAAGGGCTTTAATGTTATGCCACGTCTGACGTTGACCAATTCTGTGTGCTTTATAAGGGCTATGATCACATGCCACACATAGTGTCCTTCAACCATGTGTGCTGTCCAAGGGCTATGATGGCATGCCACGCCCGATATCGTGTGACCGTGTTTGCTGTCCAAACACGATAATGGCATGCCACGCCAGATGTCGTTTGACAACGTGTGCTATCTAAGGGCGATAATGGCATGCCACGCCCCACGTCGTCATTCCGTGTGTGATTTCTTAAGGCGATGATGGCATTCCACGCCCGACATCGTCCATCTGTGTGGGAAGTACAAGGGCGATGATGGCATCCCACGATCGACATCGTCCTTTTGTGTGTGCTGTCCAAGGCCGATGATTGCATGCCATGTCCGACATCATCTTACCATGCGTGATGTCAAAGGTCCTTAATGGCAAGCGACTCCCTCTGTCATCTGACCATATGTGTTTTCCAAGCTCTATGATTGCATTGAACACTAGACGTTGTCCGACTCTGTGTAATCCAAGAGCGATGATGGCATGCCACGCCCAACGTCGTCCGACCGTATGTGTTGTCCAAGGGCTACATGGGCATGCCAAGCTTGGCTTCATTCGATCGTGAGTTCTTTCCAAGAGAGATGATGGTATGCCACACGTGACGTAGTCCAACCGTGTATGGTGTCCTAGGGTGATGATAGCATACCACGCCCAACTTCGTTCGACAGTGTGTGTTTTCTAAAGGCTACACGGGCATGCCACGGTTGACGTGTTCTGACCGTGTGTACAGTCTAAGGGCCATTATTAAATGTAGAACCCGACGTCTTCTAACCGTGTGTGCTGTCCAAGGGATATTATGGTATGCTACACTCGGCGTTGTCCGACTGTATGTGCATTCTAAGGGCGATGATGTCACGCCACGCCTAATGTAGTTCGACCATGTGTGCTGTAGAAAGGGATACTCTGGCATTCCACGCTCAAGGTCATTCGACCATGAGTGCATTCTAGGGCAATAATAGTATTCCACACCCAACGTCTCATTATTTGTGTGCTTTCCAAAGGAGATGATGACATGCCACGCATGCCACACTCTAGTCGTGTATGCTTTCCTAAGGCGAAGAGGGAATTCCATGCCCTACAACATCCATCTGTGTGTGCAATTAAAGGTCAAAATCGAGCAACGCTTGAAGTCTTCCAATCGTTTGTGTTGTCCAAGGGTTATAACGGCATGCTACGCTAGACGTTATCTGATCGTGTGTACTATCAAAGGGCAAAGACCAAAAGCCACGCCTAATTTTTGTCCGACCGTATGTGTTGTCTAATTAAGATGATTACATGCCACACCTGACATAATCCGTTCGTGTGTGCAGTACAAGGGCTATGATGGCATTCAATGCTCGACATTGTTCGGTCGTGTGTGCTATCGAAGGGCTATGATGACATGCCAGCTTTATGTCATTCGACCGTGTGTGTTGTCCAAGGGCTATTATGGCAAACTACGCCCGACGTCGTTCGATCGTCTGTGATTTCCAAAGGCAATGATGGCATGCCACGCAGGATGTCGTTTGACCATATGTGCTATCCAACGGAAATGATGGCATGACACCCCCACTTCGTCATATCGTGTGTGATTTCTAAAGGCGATGATGGCATGCCACAGCCAACACCGTCCATCTGTTTGTGAAGTCCAAGGGCGATGCAAGCATAACACACCCAACATCGTCCATTTGTGTGTGCAGTCCAAGGGAGATGATGGCATGCCCATGTTCGACATCATCCGACAATGCGTGCGGTCCAAGGTCCATAAAGGTAAGACACGCCCTCTGTCGTCTTACCATATGTGTTTTCCAAGCTTTATGATGGCCTGATACACCCGACGTCGTGCGACTGTGTGTAGTCGAAGGGCGATGACGGCATGCCAAGCCTGACGTCGTCTGACCCTGTTGCTTTCCAAAGGTTATGATAGCATGCCATGCCTGATATCATCTGTCTCTATGTGAAGTACAGGGGAGATTATAACATGCCACATTTGACGTTGACCGATCGTGTGTGCTCTCCAAGGGCTACGATGACATGCCAAGCCCTATATCGTTCAACCTCTTGTGTTTTCCGAGGGCTATGATGGCATGCCACGCTTGACGTCGTTCGACTGTATGTTCTGTCCAAGAGCTACACAGGCATGCCATACCCAACTTCGTTCGACCGTGTGTGCTTTCCAAAGGCGATAATAGCATGCCTTATGTTATTCATTCGTATGTATAGTACAAGAGCGATGATGGCATGCCACGATCGATGTCGTCCGATGGTATGTGTTTTCCAATGGCTATGATAACATGATACACCCGACATCGCCCAACCATGTGTGTTGTCCAAGGTCTTTTATAACATGCCATGCCCGACATCGTCCGAGAGTGTGTCCTGTCCATTGTCTACGTGAACATGCCACACCCAACGTCATTCAACCATGTGTGTTGTCCAAGGGCCATGATGGCATGCCACGCCCAACGTTGTACGACTGTGTGTGTTGTCCAAGAACTTTAATGGCATGTCGCGCCTGACACCGTCCCACTGTATCTGATGTCTAAGGGCCATTATATCAAGCTACACCTGATGTCGTCCAATTGTATGTGTTTTCCAATTTCTATGATTGTATGGAACAACCGACATCATCCGTGTGTGTGCAGTACAAGCGCAATGATAGTATGCCACGCCCAACCCCGTTCGACCGTGTGTGCTGTCCAAGAGCTATGATTACATGCCACGCTCGATGTACTTCAGTCGTGTTGGTTGTCCAAGGTCTATTACGTTATGCCACGACCGAAGTTTTCCGGTCGTGTGTCTTGTCAAAGGGTAATGACGAAATTCCATGGCCTATTTCGTCCGACTGTATGTGTTGCCCATGTTTAATGATGACATGCAACACCCGACATCGTTCATTGGACCGTATGTACTGTTCAAGGGCCATGATGGCATGCCACTCCCTAAGTTGTTCGACCATATATGCTTTCCAAGGGCTATGATGTTATGACACACCCGACGTTGTGCGACTTTGTCTGTTATCGAAGAGCTATGATGACCTACAACGCCTGACGTCGTCCGGCCGTGAGTGTTGTCCAAAGGCTATGATGGCATACCACGCGCGATATCGTCCGTGTATGTGTGCAGTATAGGGTGATTATGGAATTCCATGCTCAACATCGTCTGACCGTGTGTACTATCTTAGGGGTATGATGACCTGCCACACTCGTAGTCATCCAATTTTGTGTGCTGTCCAAGGGCTATGATAGCATGCCACGCCTTACATGCTCCGATATTGTGTCTTTTCAAAGGGAAATTATTGAATGCCACGCTTAATTTTATTCGACCGTATGTGTTGTCCAAGGGTGATGATGGCATACCACGCAAAAAATTGCCCTTTCGTGTGTGAAGTCCAAGGGTAATAATGGATTTCAAAGCCCCACAATGTGTCACTGTTTATGCTGTCCAAGGGCCTTGATTGGATTTGATGTTCTACGTCGTCCGACCGCGTATGCTGTCCAACATAAATGCGGGCATGCCTCGCTCAACGTCATCCGATCATGTGTCCTTTCAAGGGGACATAGTGGCATGCCATGCCCGACGTCGTCTGACCGTGTGTGCTGTCCAATGGCTATGATGGCAGGCCACGTCTAATGTCGTCCGATCGTGTGTACTATCTTAGAGCTATGATGGAATGCCACGCCTGACATTGTCCTATCTTTTGTACTATCCAAGTGCTATATTTGCATGCCAAGCCCAACCTTGTTGTACCGTGTGTGCATTTCTTAGGGGATGATGGCATGCCACGCCTGACGTCGTCCGTCTGTGTGTGCTGTCCAATGGCAATGATTGCATGCCACGCCCGACGTCAACCTATCGTGTGTGCTGTTCAAGAGATATGATGACATGACATGCCCAACGTCTTCCAACTGTCTGAGTTATTCAACGACTATGATGGCATTCCACACCCTCATCATTTGACCGTGTGTGGTTTCCAAGGGCAACGGAGCATGCCAAGGTTGACTACATTCGACCCTGCACGACGTTGTCCGACTGTGTGTCCTGTCCAAGGGTCTTGATGGCATGCCACGCCCAATGTCGTCCGACCATTGTGCTGACCAAGGACTTTGATGGCATGTCATGCCTACCGTTGTTCGAACGTGTGTGTTGTCCAAGGGCTACGCGGGCATGCAACGGCCCATCTTCGTCCGACCTTGTGTGTGCGGTAAAAGGGCGACGATGGCATGCCATGCCTGATGTTGTCCGACTGTATGCTATAAAAGTGCAACGCAGGCATGCCACTGTCAACGTCGCCCGATCGTATGTGTTGTCCAAGAGCTATGCTGGCAGGCCATGCTTGACGTCGTTTGATCGTGTGTGGTCTCCAAGAGAAATGATGGTATGCCACGCCCGACGTCGTCTGACCGTGTGCTCAGTCTAAGGACCATAGGGCATTCGATGCCTCACATCGTCCATCCGTGTTTGTAGTCCAAGGGAGGTAACAACATGTCATACCTTACTTCGTCCGACCGTGTGTGTCGTCAAAGGGATATAATGACATGCCATGCCCGACATCGTCCGATCGTGTGTCTTAGGGCTATTACGTAAGTTGTGCTCGATGTCATCCGACCATGTGTGATGTACAAGGTTATACTTAGGCATGCCATGCTTGACGTTGCCCGATCGTGTGTATAGTCTAAGGGAGATAATGGCATGACAAACTTGACGTGGTCTGATCGTGTATGATGTCCAAGGGCCATGATGGAATGCCACGTCTGACGTCGTCCTCCTATGTGTGCTTTCCAAAGGCGATCATGGCATGCCATAACATACATAATCTGTCTATGTGTGCCATCCAAGGGTGATGATGGCATGCCATGTACGAGGTTGATCGACCGTGTGTGCTATCCAAGGTCTATGATGACATGTCACGCCCAATGTCATTCAACTGTTAGTGATGTCTAAGGGCTATGATGGCATGCCACGTAGAACATCGTCCGACCGTGTATATTGTCGAATGGCTATGCAGGCATGCCACGCCAACTTCGTTTTACCATGTGTGCTACCCAAGGGTGATGATGGCAAGTTATGCCCGACATTGTTCGACCATGTGTACTTTCCACGGGCGACGATGAAAAGCCTTGCCCGACATCGTTCATTCGTATGTGCAGTACAAGAGCAATGATGGCATTCCAAGCATGACGTCGTCTGACCCTGTTGCTTCCCAATGGTTATGATGGCATTCCATGCCTGATATCATCTGTCTCTAGGTGAAGTCTTGGGGAGATTATAACATGCCACATTTGACGTTGAACGATCGTGTGTGCTGTCCAAAGGCTAAGATGAAATGCCAAGCCCAATATCGTTCGTTGGACCGTATGTACTGTTCAAGGGCCATGTTGGCTTGTCAAATCTGACGTCATCCTACCTTCTGTGTTGTCCAAGTCCATGATGGCATGCAACACTCGATGTCGTTTGATCATATGTGATTTTCAAGGTCTAGTACGGAATGCCACGCCTGATATCCGACTGTGTGTGAATTCGAAGGTCCGTGATATTAAGCTACGCCCGACGTCATCTTTCTGTGAGTGTTGTCCCAGGTCTATGATGGCATGCCACGCACGATATCATCCGTTTATGTGTGTAGTACAGGGTGATGATGGCATGCCATGCCCCATTTCGTCCTACCGTGTCTACTGTCTTAGGGGTATGATGACCTGCCACACCCGAAGTCGTCCAATTCTGTGTGCTGTCCAAGGGCAATGATAGCATGCCACGCCTGACATGCTCCGATGTTGTGTTTTTTCAAAGGTAAATTATGGAATACCACGCCTAATGTCATTCGACCGTATGTGTTGTCTAAGGGTGATGATTGCATACCATACCAAAAATTGCCCGTTCGTGTGTGAAGTCCAAGGGCAATGATGGACTTCATAGACCGACAATGTCTCACCGTGTATGCTATCCAAGGGCCATGATTGGATGTGATGTTCTATGTCGTCTGACCGCGTGTGCTATCCAACGGATAAGCGGGCATGCCTCGCTCGACGTCATCCGATTGTGTGTCCTTTCCAAGGGACATAGTGGCATGCCACGCTTGACGTCATCAGACCGTGTATTCTGTCCAATGGCTATGATGGCAGGCCACATCCAATGTCGTCCGATCGTGTGTACTATCTTAGAGCTATGATGGAATGCCACGCCCGACATTGTCCTATCTTTTGTACTATCCAAGCGCCATAATTGCATGCCAAGCCCAACCTTGTCCGAGCGTGTGTGCTTTCCATAGGGGATGATGGCATGCCATGCCTGACATCGTCTGTCTGTGTGTGCTGTCCAATGGCAATGATGGCATGCCATGCCAGACGTCAACCGATCGTGTGTGTTGTTCAAGAGATATGATGACATGCCATGCCCAACGTCTTCCAACTGTCTGCGTTATTCAACGACTATGATGGCATTCCACGCCCTACGTCATTTCGATCGTGTGTGGTTTCCAAGGGATACGGGGCATGCCGAGGTTGACTATATTCGATCGTGTGTGCTTTCGAAGAGCGATGATGGCATGCCACGCTTGACGTAGTCCAACTTCATACGATGTCCAAGGGAGATAATGGCATGCCACACCTGACTTTTTCGACAATGTGTGTTGTGAAACCGCTATCAGGCATGCCAGGCCCGACGTCGTCTTACCTTGTGTGTTCTCCAAGGGATACTCTTGCATTTTACTCCCGACATCGCCCAACCGTGTGTGTGCAGTCGAAAGGTGATGATGGCATGCCACGCCAAATGTCATTTGACCGTGCATGTTTTCCAGAGGCGATGATGACATGCTACGCCTGACACTGTCCATTTGTGTGTGTAGTGCAAGAGCGATGATGGCATGCCACGTCTGAGGTCGACCGACTGTGTGTTCTATCTAAAGGCTACAATGACATGCCACGCTTAATGTCCTTCAACAATGTGTTCTGTCCAAGTGCTATGATTGCATGCCATGCCCGACGTCGTCCGACCGTGTTGGCTGTCCAAAGGCGATGATGGCATGCCACGCCGGATATTGTTTGACCATGTGTGCTGTCCAATGGCAATGATGGCATGGCACGCCCCACGTCGCCATACCGTGTGTGATTTCTAAAGGCGATGATGGCATGCCACGTCCGACATCGTCAATATGTGTGTGAAGTCCAAGGGAGATGATGGCATGTCACGCCTGACATCGTCCATTTATGTGTGCAGTCTAAGGGAAATGATGGCATGCCATGTCCGACATCATCCGACCATGCATGCGGGCCTAGATCCATAATGGCAAGCCACGCCCTCTTTCATCTGACCTTATGTGTTTTCCAAGCTCTATATGTCACGCTACGCCTGACGTCTTTCGATTGATCGTAGTCAAAGGGCGATGATGTCATGCAACGCCCAACGTCCTCCGACCGTATGTGTTGTCCAAGGGCTACGTGGGCATGGCAAGCTTGACTTCGTTCAATCGTGTGTGATTTCCAAGATCAATGATGGCATTAGACTCCGAACATCGTCTAACTATGTGTGAAGTCCAAAGGCAAAGATGGCATACCACGCCCGACATCATCAAACCATGTTGTCCAAGAGATACTTTGGCTTTCCATGCTCGACGTTGTTCGAACGTGTGTGCAATCTAAAGGTGATGATGGCATGACACTTGTGACATCATCTTATCGTGTATGCTTTACAAATGCGAAGATGGAATTCCAGGCCCTACATCGTCCATCTGTGTGTGCAGTCCAAGGACCATGACCAGCCACGCTTGAAGTCCTCCAATAGTTTGTGTTGTCCAAGTGTTATAATGGCATGCCATGCCAGACGTCGTCTAATAGTGTGTATTGTCAAAGGGCAATGACCAAAAGCCTCACCTAATTTCGTCCGACCATATTTGTTGTCCAAGAGAGATGATTACATGCCAGACCTGACATAATCCGTTCGTGTATGCAGTCCAAGGGCGATGATTTCATTCAACTCTCGACATCATTCGACCGTGTGTGCTGTCCTAAGGCTATGATGGCATTCCACGCCCGATGTCATCCGACCATGTATACTTTCCAAGGGCTATGATGTTAGGCCACGCCCGACGCTGTCTAAGTATGTGTGTTGTCCAAGAGTTATGATGACATGGCACGCCCGATGTCGTTAGATAATGTGTCTTCCAAAATGACAATGATGGAATGCCACATCCGATTTCGTCCGACTGTGTGTGTTTTCCAAAGGATAGGATGACATTCCACGCCCGACGTCGTCCGTGTGTAAGTGCAATACAAGGGCGATGATGGCTTGCCAAAGCCAATTTCATCCAACCGTGTATGTTGTCCAAGGGCTATGATGACCTCCCACGCTCGAAGTCTTCCCATCGTGTGTGCTGTCCAAGGGATATGATGGCATGCCACACCCGACGTCGTCCGATCATGTGCCTTGTCAAAGTGCAATGATGGAATGCCACACCCGATTTCGTCTGACCATTTGTGTTGTCCAAGAGGGATAATGGCATGCCACGTTGGACATAGTCTGTTCATGTGTGCCGTTCAAAGGCGAGGATGACATTCAACGCCTGAGATCGTCTGACCTTGTGTGTTTTCCAAGGGCCTAGATTGTATGGCACACTTAACATCATCCCCCCGTGTGTGCTTTTCAAAGGCGATGATTTTATACCACGCCTTACATGTCCGTCTCCATGTGCAGTCCAAGAGAGATGATGGCACTCCATGCCCGACATCATCTAACCGCGCCCGACGTCGTCTGACCGTGTCTCTTTTCCAAGGGCCATGATGGCATGCCATGCCTAAAGTTGTCAAACTGTGTGTCCTATCCAAAGGCGATGATGACATGCCACGTCCGACATCGTCTGACCGTGCGTACTGTCCAAGGGCCGTAATGGCAAGCCATGCCCTCCATCGTTCGACCATATTTATTTTCCAATGGCTTTGATGGCATGCTACGCCCGACATCATCGAATTGTGTATGCAGTCAAAGTGCGAAGATGGCATGCAACGCTCGACATCATTCAACTGTATGTGCTGTCCATGGGCTATTATGGCATGCCACGCTCGACATCGTGCGACCGTCTATGATATCTAAACGCGATGATGGCATGTTATGCCTGATGTTGTCTGACACTATGTACGCTCTAAGGGCGATGATGGAATTCCATGCCTGACGTTGTTCATTCGTGTGTGCAGTCCAAGGGCGATGATGGCATACCACGCTCTACATCATTCGACCATGTGTGCTTTCAAAAGACGATGATGGCATGTCACGCCCAACATCGTCCGTCTGCGTGTGCATTCCAACGGTGATGATGGTATGCCACGCCCACTGTCGACCGATCGTGTGCTTTCCATGGGCTTTGATGGCATGCCACACCTGACATCATACGACCGTGTGTGCTGTTAAAGGTTTACACGGATATGCCACACGTGACTTCTCTTGACCATGTGTGATGTCCAATGATGATGATGGCATGTTACGCCCGATGTCGTCCGACCCTATGTGCTTACCAAAGGTGATGACGACATGCCAAGCCTGACGTCATCCGTATCTGTGTGCAGTCAGAGGGCAATGATAGTATGCCACGCCCGACGTCGACCGACCGTGTTATTGTTTAAGGGCTATGATTACATGCCACGCCTAAATATGTTCCAATCGTGTGTGTTGTCCAAGGTCTACGATAGCATGCCACGCCCGACGTCATCTTACCAATTGTGATTTGCAAGGTCCATGATGACATACCACGCCCGACGTCTTTCGATCGTTTGTGCTTGACAATGGCAATGATTGCATTCCACACACAACATTGTTCTTTTCTGTGTGCAGTCTAACGGTTAGAAAGGCATGCCACACCCGACGTTGTCCGACTGTGTGTCCTGTCCAATGGTATTGATGGCATGCCACGCCCAATGTCGTCTGACCTTGTGCTGACAAAGGACTTTGATGGCATGTCATGCTTACCGTTATCCGACCGTGTGTGTTGTCCAAGGTCTACGCGGGCATGCAACGTCCGTCTTCGTCCGACCTTGTGTTTGCGGTAAAAGGGCGATGATGGCATCTCATGCCTGATGTTGTCCGACTGTGTGCAATGAAAGTGCAACGTAGGCATGCCACTCTAAACGTCGTCCGATCATATGTGTTGTCCAAGAGCTATGATGGTAGGCCATGCCTGACGTCGTTTGATCGTGTGTGGTGTCCAAAAGAAATGATGCCATGCCACGCCCGACGTCGTCTGACCGTGTGCTCAGTCTAAGGACCATAGGGCACTCCATGCTTGACATCGTCCATCCGTGTTTGCAGTCCAAGGGAGATAACGGCATGTCATTCCCTACTTCGTCCGATCGTGTGTGTCGTCCAAGGGATAAAATGACATGCCATGCCCGACGTCGTCCGATCGTGTGTCCAAGGGATATGGTGTAAGTCCTGCCCGACGTTGTCCGACCATGTGTGATGTCCAAGGACTACTTAGGCATGCCATGCTCGACGTTGCCCGATCGTGTGTGTAGTCTAAGGGAGATAATGGCATGACAAACTTGACATCGTCTGACCGTTTATAATGTCCAAAGGCCATGATGGCATACCACGTCAAATGTCGTCCTCCTATGTGTGCTTTCCAAAGGCAATCATGGCATGCCATACCCGACATCATCTTTCTATGTGTGCAGTCCAATAGTGATGATGGCAAGCCACGTACGAGGTTGATCGACATTGTGTGCTGTCCAAGGTCTATGATGACATGTCACGCCTAGTGTCATTAAACTGTGATTGATGTCTAAGGGCTATGATGGCATGCAACGCAGAACATCGTCCGACCATGTATATTGTCGAAAGGCTACGCAGGCATGCCACGCCCAACTTTGTTTTACCATGTGTGCTACCCAAGGGTGTTGATGGCATGTTATGCCCGACATTATTCGACCATGTGTACATTCCACGGGCGATGATGGAAAGCCTTGCCTGAAATCGTTCATTCTTATGTGCAGTACAAGAGCGATGATGGCATGCCAAGCATGATGTTGTCTGACCCTGTTGCTTTCCAAAGGTTACGATGGCATTCCATGCCTGATATCATCTGTCTCTATGTGATGTCCAGGGGAGATTATAGCATGCCACATTTGACGTTGACCGATCGTGTGTGCTGTCCAAGGGCAACGATGAAATGCCAAGCCCAATATCGTTCAACCTTGTGTGTTGTCCAAGGTCTATGATTACGTGCCATGCTTGACCTCGTTCGACTATATGTTCTGTCCAAGAGCAACGCAGGCATGCCATACATCAATTTGTTCGATCGTGTGTGCTGTCCACAGGCGATAATAGCATGCCTTGTCCGATGTTATTCATACTTATGTATAGTACAAGAGCGATGATGGCATACCACGATCGATGTCGTTCGATGGTGTGTGTTTTCCAATGGCTATGATAACACTCCACACCCGACATCGCCTTACCATGTGTGTTATCCAAGGTCTATGATGACATGTCATGCCCGATGTCGTCCGAGAGTGTGTCCTATCCGTTGGCTACGTGAACATGCCATACCCAACGTCGTTTGACCATGTGTGTTGTCCAAGGGCCATGATGGCATGCCACGCCCGACGTTGTACGACCGTGTGTGTTGTCCAAGAACTATGATGGCATGTCGCGCCTGACATCGTCCGAATGTATGTGATGTCTAAGGGCCATTATATCAAGCTACACCTGATGTCATCCGATTGTATATGTTTTCAAATGTCTATGATGGTATGCAACACCCGACGTCATCTGTGTGTGTGCAGTACAAGCGCAACGATAGCATGCTACGCCCGACATCGTTTGACCATGTGTGCTGTCCATTGCTATGATTACCTGCCACGCTCGATGTCCTTCAGTCGTGTGTGTTGTCCAACGTCTATTATGGAGTGCCACGACAAAAGTTGCCAGACCGTGTATCTTGTAAAAGGGCAATGACAAAGTTCCATGGCCAATTTCTTTCGACTGTATGTGTTGTCCAAGTTAAATGATAACATGCCACACCCGACATCGTTTATTGGACCGTATGTACTGTTCAAGGGCCATGATGGCATGCCACTCCCGAAGTCGTTCGACCATATGTGCTTTCCAAAAGCTATGATGTTATGAAATGCCCGACATTGTGCGACTGTGTGTGTTGTCCAAGATCTATGATGACCTACCATGCCCGATGTTGTTTTACCATGTGTACAGTCCAAGGCCTATAATGGAATGCCATGCCCGACATCGTTCATTCGTGTGTGTAGTAAAAAAGAGATGATGGTATTGCCACAATCGACGTTCTCCGACATTATGTGATGTCCAATTGCTATGATGATGTGCCACACTCGACATCATACGATCGTGTGTTTTATTCAAAGTCTATGATTGCATTCCACGCCCGGCGTCATCCTATAATTTGTGTTATCAAAGGGCTATGCGGGCATGCCAAATCTGACGTCATCCTATCGTCTTTGTTGTCCAAGTCCATGATGGCATGCAACACTCGATGTCGTCTGACCGTGAGTGATTTTCAAGGTCAAGTACGGAATGCCACGCCTGATATCCGACTGTGTAAGAATTCCAAGGTCCATGATATTAAGCTACGCCCGACGTCGTCCGGCCGTGAGTGTTGTCCAAGGGCTATGATGGCATTCCACGCGCGATATCGTCACTGTGTGTGTGTAGTACAGGGCATTGATGGCATGCCATGCCCAACGTCGTCCGACCGTGTGTACTTTCTTAGGGTATGATGAACTCCCACACCCGAAGTCGTCCAACCGTGTGTGCTGTCCTAGGGCTATGATAGCATGCCACGCCTGACATGCTCCGATGTTGTGTCTTTTGAAAGGGAAATTATGGAATACCACTCCTAATTTCATTCGACCGTATGTGTTGTCCAAGGGTGATGATGGCATACCACGCCAAAAGTTGCCCGTTCGTGTGTGAAGTCCAAGGGTAATGATGGAATTCAAAGCCCGACAATGTCTCACCGTGTATGCTGTCCAAGGGCCATGATTGGATGTGATGTTCTACATCGTTCGAACGCGTGTTCTATCCAACGGATATGCAAGCATGCCTCACTCGACATCATCCGATCGTGTGTCCTTTCCAAGAGACATAGTGGCATGTCACGCCAGACGTCATTTGACCATATGTGTTGTCCAATGGCTATGATGGCAGGCCACGTCCAATGTCGTTTGATTGTGTGTACTATCTTAGAGCAATGATGGAATGCCACTCCCAACATTGTCCTATCTATTGTACTATCCAAGTGCCATTATTGCATGGCAATCCAAACCTTGTCCGATTGTGTGTGCTTTCCATAGGGGATGATGGCATGCCACGCCTGACATCGTCCATCTGTGTGTGTTGTCCAATGGCAATGATGGCATGCCACGCCAGACGTCAACCCATCGTGTGTGTTGTTTAAGAGATATGTTGACATGCCATGCCCAACGTCTTCCAACTGTCTATGCTATTGAACGGCTATGATGGCATTCCACGCCCTACGTCATTCGACCGTGTGTGGTTTCAAGGGCTACGGGGCATGCCAAGGTTGACTACATTCAACCGTGTGTGCTTTCAAAGAGCGATGATGGTAAGCCACGCTCGACGTAGTCCAACTGTGTATGATTTCCAAGGACGATAATGGCATGCCACGCCTGACATTGTTCGACAATGTGTGTTGTCAAACCGCTATGTGGGCATGCCAGGCCCGACGTCGTCTAACTGTATGTGTTCTCTAAGGGCTACTCCTGCATTTTACTCCCGACGTCAACCAACCGTGTGTGTGCTGTCGAAGGGTTATGATGGCATGCCACGCCAAATGTCATTTGACCGTGCATGCTTTCCAGAGGCAATGATGGCATGCAACGCCTGACAGCGTCCATTTGTGTGTGTAGTGCACGAGTGATGATGACATGCCACGTCCGAGGTCGACCGACTATGTGTGCTATCTAAGGGCTACAATGACATGCCACGCTTAGTCCTTCAACAATGTGTGCTGTCCAAGGGCTATGATGGCATGCCATGCCTGATGTCGTCCGATCGTGTTGGCTGTCCAAAGGCGATGATGGCATGCCACGCCAGATATTGTTTGACCACATGTGCTGTCCAAGGGCAATGATGGCATGCCACGCCCCACGTCGTCATATTATGTGTCTTTTCTAAAAGCGATGATGGCATGCTACGCCCGACATCGTCCATCTGTGTGTGAAGTCCAAGGGAGATGATGGCATGCCACGCCCGACATCGTCCATTGGTATGTGCAGTCAAAGGGCGATTATGGCATGCCATGTCTGACATCATCCGACCATGCGTGCGGTCCAAGTCCATAATGGCAAGCCACACCCTCTGTCGTCAGACCATATGTGTTTTCCAAGATCTATGATGTCACGCTACGCCTGACGTCGTCTGACAATTTGTAGTCAAAGGGTGATGATGGCATGCAACGCCCGACGTCGTCCGACCGTATCTGTTGTCCAAGTGCTACGTGGGCATGGCAAGCTTGACTTCGTTCGATCGTGTGTACTTTCCAAGAGCAATGACTACATGCGACGCCGGACATTTTCCATCTATGTTTGAAGTCCAAAGGCGAAGATGACATGTCACGCCCGACATCATCAAACCATGTGTGCTGTCCAAGGGATACTCTGGCTTTCCACGCCTGACGTTGTCCGAACTTGTGTGCAGTCCAAAGGCGATGACGGCATGCCACGCGTGACATCATCGTATAGTGTATGCTTTACAAAGGCGAAGATAGAATGCCAGGCCCTACATCTTCCATCTGCTTGTGCAGTCCAAGGGCCATGTTCAGCCACGCTTGAAGTCCTCTAATAAATTGTGTTATCCAAGTGTTATAATGGCATGCCACGCGCGACGTCATCTAATAGTGTGTATTGTAAGAGGGCAATGACCAAAAGCCTCGCCTAATTTTGTCCGACTATATTTGTTGTCTAAGAGAGATGATTACATGCAACACCTGACATAATTTGTTCGTTTATGCAGTCCAAGGGCGATGATCGCATTCAACTCTCGACATCGTCCGACCATGTGTGATGTCCTAGGGCTATGATGGCATGCCACGCCCGATGTCGTCCGACAATGTATACTTTCCAAGGGCTATGATTTCAGGCCACGCCCGAACGCTGTCTAAGTATGCGTGTTGTCCAAGAATTATGATGGCATGCCACGCCCGATGTCGTTAGATAATGTGTTTTCTCAAACGGCAATGAGGGAATGCCACACCCGATTTCTTCCAACTCTGTGTGTTGTCCAAGGGCTATGATGACATTCCACACCCGAAGTCGTCCGTGTGTAAGTGCAATATAAGCGCAATGATGGCATGCCAAACCCGATTACATCCAACCGTGTGTGTTCTCCAAGGGCTATGATGACCTTCCACACCCAAAGTCTTCCAATCATGTGTACTGTCCAATGGATATGATAACATGCAACACCCGACGTCGTCCGATCATGTGCCTTATCAAAGTGCAATGATGGAATGCCACACCCGATTTCGTCTGACCATTTGTGTTATCCAAGCGGGATGATGGCATGCCAGGTCAGACATAGTCTGTTCATGTGTGTCTTCCAAAGGCGATGATGACATACAACGCCTGAGATCGTCTGATTGTATGTGTTGTCCAATGGCCTAGATTGTATGGCACGCTTAACATCGTCTGCCCGTGTGTGCTTTTCAAAGGCGATGATTTTATGCCACGCCTTACGTGTTCGTCTCTGTGTGCAGTCCAAGAGAGATGATGGCACTCCATGACCGACATCATCTTACCGCACCTGACATCGTCCGACCGTGTCCCTTTCCAAGGGCCATGATGGCATGCCATGCCTAACGTTGTCTGACTGTGTTTCCTATACAAAGGCGATGATGACATGCCACGTCCGCATCGTCTGACCGTGCGTGCTGTGGAAGGTCCAAATGGCAAGCCACTCCCTCCATCGTTCGACCATATTTATTTTCCAATGGCTATGATGGCATGCTACGCCCGACATCATCCAACTGTGTATGCAGTCCAAGTGTGAATATGGCATGCCACGCCAGACATCATTCACCTGTGTGTGCTGTCCAAGGGCTGTTATGGCATGCCACGCTCGACGTCGTCCGACCATCTATGATGTCTAAAGGCAATGATGGCATGACATGCCTGATGTTGTCTGACCATGTGTACGGTCCAAGGGCTATGATAGAATTCCACGCCCGACGTCGTTCATTCGTGTGTGCAATCCAAGGGCGATGATGGCATACCACGTTGTACATCATTCGACCATGTGTGCTTTCAAAAGGCGATGATGGCATGTCATGCCCAACATCGTCCGTCTATGTGTGCATTCCAACGGCGATGATGGTATGCCACGCCCAACGTTGACCTATCGTGTGCTTTCCATGGGCTATGATGGCATGTTAAACCCGACATCATTTGATCATGCATGCTGTCAAAAGTTTACGCGGGTATGCCACATGTGACTTCGCTTGACCATGTGTGATGACCAATGATGATGATGAAATGTTACGCCCGACGTTGTCCGACCTTGTGTGCTTTCCAAAGGTGTTGACGACATGCCAAGCCTGACGTCATCCGTCTCTGTGTGCAGTTGGAGGGAAATGATAGTATGCCACGCCCGATGTTGACCGACCGTGTTATTATTTAAATGGCTAATATTACATTCCACGCCTAACGTGGTCCAACCGTATGTGTTGTCCAAGGGCTACGATAGCATGCCAAGCCCGACGTCATCTTATCGTTTGTGCTTTCCAAGGTCCATGATGGCATACCACGCCCGACGTCTTTCATTCGTGTGTGCTTGACAATGGCAATGATTGCATGCCACACACAATATTGTTCTTTTCTGTGTAGTCTAACGGCTAGAAAGTCATGCCACACCCGACGTTGTCCGTTTGTATGTCCAAGGGTCTTCATGGCATGCCACGCCTGATGTTGTCGGACTGTTGTCCTGACCAAGGACTTTGAAGGCATATTATGCCTACCGTCGTCCGACCGTGTGTGTTGTGTGAGCGCTACGCGGGCATGCAATGCCCATCTTCGTCCGACCTTTTGTGTGCAGTAAAAGGGCGATGATGGCATGCCATGCTTGATGTGGTCCGACTGTGTGTGCTATGAAAGTGCAACGCAGGCATGCCACTCTCAACGTCGTCTGATCGTATGTGTTGTCCAAGGGCTATGATTGCAGGCCATGCCTGACGTTGTTTGATCGTGTGTGGTGTCCAAGAGAAATGATGTCATGCCACACCCGACGTCGTCCGACCGTGTGCTCAGTCTAAGGACAACAGGGCATTCCATGCTTGACATCGTCCATCCGTGTTTTGCAGTCCAAGGGAGATAACGGCATGTCATATCCTACTTTATCTGATTGTGTGTGTCATCCAAGAGATACGATAACATGCCATGCCTGACGTCATCCGATTGTGTGTCCAAGGGATATGATGTTAGTCGTGCCCGACGTTGTCCGGCCATGTGTGATGTCCAAGGGATACTTAGGCGTGCCATGCTCGACGTTGCCCGATCGTGTGTGTAGTCTAAGGGAAATAATGGCATGACAAACTTGACATCGTCTAACCGCGTATGATGTCCAAGGGCCATGATGGCATGCCACGTCCGACATCGTCCTCCTGTGTGTGCTTTCCAAAGGCAATGATGGCATGCCATACCCGATATCATCTGTCTATGTGGGCAATCCAAGGGTGATGATGGCATGCCACGTACAAGGTCGATCGACCGTGTGTGCTGTCCAAGGTCTATGATAACATGTAATGCCCAATGTCGTTCAACTGTGAGTGATGTTTTAGGTCTATAATGGCATGACACGGAGAACATCGTCCGATCGTGTGTATTGTCAAAAGTCTAGGTAGGCATGTCACGCCCAACTTCGTTCGACCATGTGTGCTACATAAGGGCGATGATGGCATGTTATGCTCGACATTGTTTGACCATGTGTACTTTCCACGAGCGATGATGGAAAGCCTCGCCCGACATTGTTCATTTGTATCTGCCGTACAAGAGCGATGATGGCATGCCAAGCCTGACGTCGTCTGACCCTGTTGCTTTCCAAAGGTTATGATGGCATGCCATGCCTGATATCATCTATCTCTATGTGATGTCTAGGGGAGATTATAACATGCCACATTTGACATTGACCGATCGTGTGTACTGTCCAAGGGCTATGATGACATGTCAAGCCCAATATCGTTCAACCTTGTGTATTGTCCAAGGTCTATGATGGTGTGCCACGCTTGACGTCGTTCGACTGTAAGTTCTATCAAAGAGATACGCAGGCATGCCATACCCGACTTCGTTCGACCGTGTGTGCTGTCCAAAGGCGATAATAGCATGCCTTGCCTGATGTTATTCATTCAAGTGTATAGTGCAAGAGCGATGATGGCATGCCACGATCGATGTCGTCCGATGGTATGTGTTTTACCATGGCTATAATAACATGCCACACCCGACATCGCCTGACCATGTGTGTTGTCCAAGGTTTATGATAACATGCCATGCCCGACGTTGTTCGAGAGTGTGTCCTATCCATTGGCTACGTGAACATGCCACACCCAACGTCGTTCGACCATGTGTGTTGTCCAAGGGCCATGATGGCATGCCACGCCCGACATTGTACGACCGTGTGTTTTGTCCAAGAACTATGACGGCATGTCGCGCCTTACATCGTCTGACTGTATGTGATGTCTAAGGGCCATTATATCAAGCTACACCTTATGTCATCTGATTGTATGTGTTTTCCAATTTCTATGATGGTATGCAACGCCCGACATCATCCATGTGTGTGCAGTACAAGCGCAATGATAGTATGCCACGCCCGACGTCGTTCGACCAAGTGTGTTGTCCAAGAGCTATGATTACCTGCACTCTCGAAGTCCTTCAGTCGTGTGTGTTGTCCAAGGTTTATTATGGAATGCCACGACCAAAGTTGTCAAACCGTGTGTCTTGTCAAAGGGCAATGATGAAATTCCATGGCCAATTTTGTCCGACCGTATGTGTTGTCCAAGTTCAATGATGACATGCCACACCCGACATCATTCGTTGGACCGTATGTACTGTTCAAGGGCCATGATGGCATTCCACGCCCGACGTTGTGCGACTTTGTGTGTTGTCCAAGAGCTATGATGACCTACCACGCCCGATATTGTCTGACCATGTGTACTGTCCAAGGGCGATAATAGAATGCCATGCCTGACATCGTTCATTCGTGTGTGTAGTACAAAAGAGATGATGGCATTGCCACAATTGACGTCGTCTGACATCATGTGTTGTCCAATTGCTATGATGGCGTGCCACACCCGACGTGATACGATCGTGTGTTTTATTCAAATTCTATGATTGCATTCCACGCCCGACGTCGTCCTACAATTTGTGTTATACAATGGCTACACGGGCATGCAAAATCTGACGTCATCCTACCGTCTATGTTGTCAGGGTCCATGATGGCATGCAACACGCGACGTCGTCCGATCGTGTGTGATTTCCAAGGTCTAGTACAAAATGCCACGCCCGATGTCCGACTTTCTGTGAATTCAAAGGTCCATGATATTAAGCTACACCCGACGTCATCCGGCTGTGAGTGTTGTCCAAGGGCTATGATGGCATGCCACGCGCGATATTGTCTGTGTGTGTGTAGTACAGGGGGATGATGGCATGCCATGCCCAACGTCGTCTGACCGTGTGTACTCTCTTCGGGGTATGATGACATGCCACACCCGAAATCGTCCAATTGTGTGAGTTGTCCAACGGCTATGATAGCATGCCACGCCTGACAGTCTCCGATGTTGAGTCTTTTCAAAAGGAAATTATGGAATGCCACGCCTAATTTTATTTCACCGTATGTGTTGTCCAAGGGTGATGATGGGATACCACACAAAAAATTGCCGGTTTGTGTGTGAAGTCCAAGGGTAATGATGGAATTCAAAGCTCGACAATGTGTCACCATTTATACTGTCCAAGGGCCATGATTGGATGTAATATTCTACGTTGTCAGACCGCGTGTGCTGTCCAACGGATACGCGGGCATGCCTCACTCGACGTCATCCGATCGTGTGTCCTTTCCAAGGGACATAGTCGCATGCCACGCCCGACGTCATCCGACCGTTTGTGCTGTCTAATGGTTGTGATGGCAGGCCACGTCCAATGTCGTCCGATCGTGTGTAATATCTTAGAGTTATGATGGAATGCCACGCCTGCCATTGTCCTATCTTTTATATTATCCAAGTGCCATAATTGCATGCCAAGCCCAACCTTGTCCGACCGTGTGTGCTTTCCTTAGGGGATGATGGCTTGCCACGCCTGACATCATCCGTCTGAGTGTGTTGTCCAATGGCAATGATGGCATGCCACGCCCGACGTCAACCGATCGTGTGTGCTGTTCAAGAGATATGATTACATGCCATGCCCAATATCTTCTAATTGTCTGTGTTATTCAACGGCTATGATGGCATTCCACGCCCTATGTCATTTGACCGTGTGTGGTTTCCAAGGGCTACGGGGCATGCCAAGGTTGACTATATTCGACCGTGTGTGCTTTCGAAGAGCGATGATGACATACCACGCTCAACGTAGTCCAACTGTGTACGATGTCCAAGGGCGATAATGGCATGCCACGTCTGACGTTGTTCAACAATGTGTGTTGTTAAACCGCTACGCGGGCATGCTAGGCTTGACGTCGTCTAACCGTGTGTGTTCTCCAAGGGCTACTCTTGCGTTCTACTCCCGACGTCACCCAACCGTGTCTGTGCAGTCCAAGGGTGATGATGGCATGTCACGGCAAATGTCATTTGACCAGGCATGCTTTCTAGAGGCGATGATAGCATGCTACGCCTGACACCGTACATTTGTGTGTGTAGTGCAAGAGCGATGATGGCATGCCATGTCCGACGTCGACCGATTGTGTGTGCTATCTAAGAGCCACGATCAATTGCCACGCTTAACGTAATTCAACTGTGTGTGCTGTCCAAGGGATATAATTACATCCTACGCCTGACGTCGTCCGACTGCGTGTGCAGTCCAAGGGTGATGATGGCCTGCCATACCCGACGTCTTCTGTCCGTGTGTGCTGTCCAAGGGCTACTCTAGCATTCCACGTCCGACCTTGTCCAAACGTGTGTGTAGTCCAAGGGTGATGATGGTATGCCACACCGGATGTCGTCTTACCGTGTTTGCTTTCCAAAGGCAATGATGGAATGCCTGGCCCAACATCGTCCATCTGTGTGTGCAGTCCAAGGACGATGATGGCATGCCACGCTCGACGTCGTCTTACCGTGTTTGCTTTCTAAAGGCGATGATGGCATGCCACGCCCGACATCGTCCATATGTGTGTGTAGTCCAAGGAAAATGATGGAATGCCACGCCCAACATTGTTCGTTCTTGTGTGCAGTACAAGAGTGATAATGGCATGCCACGGCTGATGTCGTCCGACAATATGTGTTTTCCAATGGCTATGAGGACATGCCACGCGCGACATTCTTCGAATGTGTGTGCTGTCCAAGGGCTACTCTGGTAGTCCAAGCCCGATGTCGTCTGACCATGCGTGCAGTCCAAGGGTGATAATGGCAGGCCACGCCAGATATCATCATATAGTATGTGCTTTCTAAAGGCGATGGTGGCATGCCACGCCCGAGATAGTTCATCTGTGTGTGGAGTTCAAGGGCAATCATGTCATGCCACGTCTGACATTGTCCGACCTTGCTTGAGGTCCAAGGGACAAAATGGCAAGCCACTCCCTCTGTCATTCGAATATATGTGTCTTTTAAGGTCTATGATGTCATGCTACGCACGACAACGTCCGACTGCATATGCAATCCTAGGGCGATGATGGCATGCCACGCCCCACGTCATCTTACCGTGTGTGCTGTCGAAGGGCTACTCTAGCATTCCACACTCGACATCGTCCAAATATCTGTGTAGTCCAAGGGCGATAATGGTATGCCATGCCCAACATCGTCTGACTGTGTGTGCTTTCCAAAGGCGATGATGGAATGCCAGGCCCAACATCGTCCATTTGTGTGTGCAGTCCAAGGGCGATGATATCGTCCAACGCGCGATGTCGTTTTACCATATGTGCTTACGAAGGTCAATGATTGCATGCCACGTCCGAGGTCGATCGATTGTGTGTGTTATCCAAGGGCTATGATGACATGCCATGCTCATTTTCATTCAACCGTGTGTGCTTTCCAAGGGCTATGATGACATTCCCATGCCTGGCGTCATCCAACCGTTTATGCTGTCCAAGGGCTAAGTAGGCATACTATGCCCGACTTTGTTCAACTGTGTGTGTTGTCCAAAAGCGATAATGGCATGCCACGCCCAAGTTGTCCGACCTTGTATACTTTCCAAGGGCTAAGATAAAGTGCCACGCCCAAAATTTTTTATTCGTGTGTGCAGTAAAGCAGCGATGATGGCATGTCACGACCGATATCGTTCGACATTATGTGTTGTCCAATGGCTATGATGACATGCCACGCTCGATGTTGTCCGACCGTGTGTGTGGTTCATGAGCTATGATGACATGCCACGCCTGACGTCGTCTGACAGTGTGTGTTGTCCATTAGCTACGCAAGCATGCCACACTTGACATCTTCCAACCGTGTGTGTTGTCCAAGTGCCATGATTGCATGCCATGCCCGATATCATCCCGATCGTGCGTACTTACCAATGTCAATGATGTCATTCCATGCCCGACGTCGTACAACCGTATGTGCTGTTCAAGGGCCTTAGTTTGATGTGATGTTCGACATCGTCCGACCGTGTGTGTTGTCCAAAGGCTTTGATGGCATGTCTAGACCGAGTCATCCGACCGTGTGTGCTGTCCAAGGGGTACGTGGGCATGCAAGGACCGATTTTGTCTGGCCATGTGTGTTTTCCAAGAGACATAAAGGCATGCCCCGCCCAACGTTATCCGATCGTGTGTGCTTTTTAAGGGCTATGATGTCATGTAATACCCCAAGTCGTCGGACCATGTGTGTTTTCTAAGGTATATGATGGCATGCCACGCCCAAAATTGTTTGTTTGTGTGTGCAGTCCAAAGACGATGATGGCATGCGATGTCCAATGTCGTCCGACCGTGTGTGTTGTCAAAGGGCGATAATGGTATGCCATGCTCGACGTAGTCCGACCGTTTATGCTGTCCAAGGGTGATGATCGCATGCCACGCCCGACATTGTTCATTTGTGTGTGCAGTACAAGGGCGTTGATGGCATTCCACGAGCGATGTCGTTCGACCATGTGTATTATCCATGGGCTATGATGAAATGCCACTCTCGACGTCGTGTAATCATGTGTATTGTCTAGGGCCTTTGTTGCATGCGAAGACAAACATCGTCTAACCTTGTGTGGTCTTTACGGGAGATGATGGCATTCCAAGAAAGATATTGTCCTTCTTTGTGTTCATTCCAAGCGTAATGATTGCAGGCCACGTTAAAAGTCATCTGACCGTGTGGGTAGTGAAAGGGCGATAATGGCATGACACGCCCGACGTCATCCGACTGTGTGTGCTATCCAAGTTTCATGATGTCTTTCCACGCTCTACATCATCCGACCATGTGTGCTTTCCAAAGGCTATGATGGCATGTCACACCCAACATCGTTCGTCTGTGTGTGCAGTCAAACGGCGATGATGGCATGCCACGTCCAACGTCGACAGACCGTGTGCTTTCCAAGGGCTATGATGGCATGCCACACCCATATTGTTTGACCGTGTGTGCTGTCAAAGGGTTACGCGGGTATGCCATGCCTTACTTCGTTTGAATGTGTGTGCTGTCCAAAGGTGATGATGGAATGCCACGCCCGACATGTCAGACTCTGTGTGTTTTCCAAAGTTGATGATGGAATGACACACCTTACGTCTTCCATCTCTGTGTGTAGTGCAAGGGCAATGATAGTATGTCACGCCCGACGTTGACCTATCTTGTTTGTTGTTTAAGGTCTATGATGACATGCCACGCCTAACGTCGTCCAACCGTGTGTGTTATCCAAGGGCTATGATGGTATGCCACGCCTAAAGTCATCCGATCGTTTGTGCTTTCCAATGTCCATGATGGCATACCATGCCCAATGTCCTTCAATCGTGTTTGCTTCCCCATGGCAATGATGGCATGCCACGTCCAACATCATCCATCTGTGTGTGCAGTCTTAGGGCTACAAGGGCATGCCACACCCAACGGTGTTTGACTTTGTGTCCTGTCCATAGGTCATGATGGTATGCCACGTCTGATGTCGTCTGGCCATTTGTATTGTCCAAGGACTTTGATGGCATGTCACGCCCACCGACGTCTTACAATGTGTGCTTTCCAAGGGCTACGCGGGCATGAAACGCCCGACTTCATACGACCTGTGTTCTGACTAAGGGAGATAACGCCATGCCATGAAAAATGTCATCTGTTTTGGTGTGCAGTAAAAGGGCGATGATGGCATTCCACACCCGATGTCATTCCAATGTGTGTGGTGTACAAGGGCTACGTTGGCAATCCACGCCCGATGTCTTCTGAACATGTGTGCTGTCCAAGGGCAATGATTGCAGGACATGCCCGACGTCGTCTAATCGTGTTTGCTGTCCAAGGGCTATCATGGCATGCCACGTCAGAGGTCGTCCGATCCTGTGTACAGTTTAAAGACCAATTTTGCATGCCACGCCCGATGTTATCCGACAGTGTGTGTAGTTAAGTACCATGAAGGCATGCCATGCCTAACATCGTCCGTCCATGTGTGCAGTCCAAGGACGATGATGGCATGCCATACCTAACTTCATCCAACCGTGTGTGTTTTCCAAGGGATATGATGACATGACATGCCCGACGTCGTCCAACTATGTGTAATGTCTACGGACTATGATGTAAGTAATGCCCGACAACGTCTGATCCTGTGTGCTGTCAAAGGCTACTGAAGAATGACACACTCGATGTTTCCTGATTGTGTGTGAAGTCTAAGGGCGATAATGGCATGCCACACCCGACATCGTCTTCCTATTTGTGATGTCTAAGGGCCATGATGGCATGCCATGCCCGACGTTATCCGACTTTGTATGCTTTCCAATGGCAATGATGGCATCCAACATCTTACATTGTCCGTCTATGTGTGTGGTCCAAGGTAGATGATGGAATTCCACGTCCGAGGTCGATCGACTCTATGCCATGTCCAAGGGCTATGCTTACATGCCACGCCCAACATCGTTCAACTGTGAGTGATGTCCAAAGGGTATGATGGCATGCTACGCACGACGTCGTACGACCATGTGTGTTGTCCAAAGGAGATTATGGCATGTCACGCCCAACATTGCCCAACCATGTGTACTGTCCACGGGCATTGATAGAATTCCACGCCCGCCATCGTTCATTTGTGTGTGCAGTACAAGAGCGATGATAGCATGCAAAGCCCGACGTCATCCTTTTTTGTGTGCAATCCAAGGGCAATGATAGCATGTCACGCTCGACGTCGAGCGATCGTGTGTGTTGTTCAAGGACTATGATTACATTTCATGCCTAACATCGTCCAACCGTGTGTGTTGTCCAAAGGCTATGATGGCATGCCACACCCGACGTCATCCGACTGTGTGTGCTTTCAAAGGGACATGATGACATACAAAGCCCGACATCGTCCAACCGTGTGTGCATTCCAATGGTAATCATTGCATGCCACCTCCAATATCGTCTTTCTCTGTGTGCATTCTAAGCGCTAAAAGGCGTGCCAAACTCGACGTTGTTAGACTATGTGTCCTGTCTAAGGGTTAGGATAGCATGCCACACCTGATGTCGTCAGACCGTTTGTGGTGTCCCATGACGTTGATGGCATGTCATTCCCACCCTCGTCCAACTGTGTGTGTTGCCCAAGGGCTACGCGGGCATGCAACACCCAACTTCATCAGACCTGTGTGCTGTCGAAGGGCGATATGGCATGCCATGCCAAATTCCATCCATTTGTGTGTGTGGTAAAAGGGCGATGATAGCATGCCATGTCCGACGTCACTGATTTTATGTGATCTGCAAGTGTTACACAGGCAGGCCACTCTCGACTTTGTTCGATCGTATGTGTTATCTAGGGCTATGATGCCAGGCCACGCCCGACATCGTCTGATCTTGTGTGCTGTCAAAGAGCAATGATGGCATGCCATGCCCAATGTCGTCTGATCGTGTGTTCAGTCCAAGGACCATGATGGCATGCCATGCCCGACATCATTTATCCGTGTGTGCATTCCAAGGGCGATGATGGCATGTCATAGCCGACTTTGTCCGACCTTGTGTGTTATCCAAGGGATATGATGACATTCCATGCCTGACGTCGTCCGATCGTGTGTGCTATCCAATAGATATAATGTATGTTGTGCCTGATGTCATCTAACTATGTGTGTTGTCCAAGGGCTGTGATGGAATATCACGCCCGACGTCATCCGACCGTGTGTGATTTCCAAGGTCCATGATTGCATACCACGCCCGACGTCATCTAACCATGTGTGCTTTCCAATTGCAATGATTTCATGCCATGCCCAACATCGTTTTTCTCTGGTTGCAGTCTAAGGGCTAGAAAGGCATGCCACACCCGACGTTGTATGACTGTGTGTCCTGACCAAGGGACATAATGACATGCCACGACCGATGTCGTCCGACCGTGTGTGTTGTCCGAGGACTTTGAGAGCATGTCATGCCCGCCGTCATCTGACCGTGTTTGCTGTCCAATGTCAATGATGGCATGTTATGCCCGACGTTGTCTTACTGCGTTTGATGTCCAAGGAAAAGTTATAATGCTACGCCCGACATTGTTCGGCTGTGTGTGTTGTCCAAGGGCTATTATGGAGTGCAACGCCCAACGTTGTTTGTGTTTGTGATGTACAAGGGCAACGATAGCATGCCGCACCCGGCGTGGTCCGACCGTGTGTGTTGTCCAAGGGATATTATGACCTTCCACACCCGAAGACGCCAAACGTGTGTGCTGTCCAAGGGCTATGATGGCATGCCACACGCGACGTCGTCCGACTGTGTTTCTTGTCAAAGGGAAATGATGGAATGCCACGGCCAATTTCATCAGACCATATATGTTGTCCAAGGGCGATGATTGCATGCCATGCTCGAAATATTCTGTTCGTGTGTACAGTCCGAGGGAGATGATGCCATTTAAAGCCCGATGTCGTAAAATTGGGTTTGTTATTCAAGGGCCATGATGGCATGCCACACCCAAGTTTGTCTGACCGTGTATTCATTCCAAGGGCTATTATGTCACTCCACCCTCGGCGTCGTCCGACCATGTGTGTTGTCCAAGGGCTATGATGACCTGCCATACTCGAAGTCATCCAATCGTGTGTGCTTTTCAAATGCTATGATGGCATTCCACGCTCGACGTTGTCGAACTGTGTGTCTTGTCAAAGGACAATGATGGAATGTCATGCCCAATTTTGTCCGACCGTATGTGTTGTTAAAAATCTAAAAAGACATGCCACACCCAACATTGTCTGACCGTGTATGCTGTCTAAGGGCCATGATGACATGCCACGCTCGACGTCGTCTGACCGTGTGTGCTGTCCAAAGGCAATGATGGCATGCCACACCTGACATTGTCCACCTTTGTGTGTAGTCAAATAGTGATGATGTTATCCCATGCCCGACGTCATCCGACCGTGTGTGCGAGTAAAGGGCTAGGATACCAATACACGCTCTACGTTATCCAATCATGTAATATATTCAAGGGCCATGATGGAATGCCATGCCCGACATTGTTTTACTATTTGCACTTTCCAAGGACTATGCGAGCAAGCCACGTCCTGACTTCGTTCAATCGTATGTGTTTTCCTAGAGTGATGATGGCATGCCACACCCGACATAGCCTGACTGTGTGTGTTGTGCAAGGGCGATGATGGCATGCCACGCCCGACATAGTTCATTCGTGTGTGTACTACAAGGGCCATGATGGCATGCCACGACCGACGTCGATCTACTGTATGTGTTTTCCAGTAGTTATGATGACATGCCACACCCGACGCTGTCCAATTTTCTCTATTTTTGCATATATATGATGACGTTCCACTCCCGACGTTATCTGACCATGTGTACAGTCCAAGGGTGATGATGGAATGCCACGCCCGACATCGTTCATACGTGTGTGTAATACAAAAGCGATGATGGCATTTCAACAATCTACGTCATCCGAAAGTTTGTGATGTCTAATGTCTACGTGGGCACGCCTCACCAAACATTATCCGATCGTGTGTTTTTTCCAAGGGCCGTGATGGCATGCCACGCCTAACATCATTCAACCGTGTGTGCTATCCAAGGGCTTTGATGGCATGCCACGCCTGCCGTACGACTGTATGTTAATTCCAAGATCAATGATATCAAGCTACGCTCGACGTCGTCCAACTGTGTGTGTTGTCCAAGGGCAATGATGGTTCGCCACGCGTGACATCTTCCTTATGTGACAGCAGTACAAGGGCGATGATGGCATGCAATGCCGGACGTTGTATGATCATGTGTGTTGTCTAAGTGTTATGATAACATGCTGCACCCGAAGTTGTCCAATTGTTTGTTCTATCAAAGGTCTATGATGGTAAGACATGCCTGATATGGTCATACCTTTTGTCTTTTCAAAGGGCAACAATGGAATGCCACGCCTTATTTGGTTCGACCATATGTGTTTTCCAAGGGAGATAATGGCAAGCAACGCCGATCATTTCCTATTTTTGTGTAAAGTCAAAGAGTGATGATGGAATTCAACGACTAACATTGTCCCACCGTGTTTGATGTCCAAGGTCCATGATTGCATTCCATGTTTGACATCGTTCGATCGTGTGTGCTATCCAACAGCTATGTGGTCATGCCTCACCCGACGTCATCCGACCATGTGTCTTGTCCAAGGTCCATGATGGCATGCCACGCCCTATGTCATCCGACTGTGTATGCTGTCCAAGGTCTATGATGGCAGGACACACCTAACGTCGCCCTATCATGTTTTCTGCCCTAGAGCTTTGATGGCATGCCACACCCGACATTGTTAGATCGTTTGCAATGTCCAAGTGCCATGATGGCATGCAAGCCCGACCTCATCTTACCATGTGTGTTTTCCTTAGGGGATGATGGCATCCATCGCCCGAGATCGTACGTCTGTGTTTGTAGTCCAAGGGCTATGATGGCATGCCACGCCATACGTCAACCGATCTTTTGTGTTGTTCAAGAGCTATGAGGACATGCCACGATCAATATCTTCGAACCATCGATGTTATCCAAGGGCTATGATGGCATGTTACGCCCGAAGTCTTCCAACCGTGTGTCGTTTCCATGGGCTACGTGGGCATGCCATACTTGACTTTGTTTGACCGTGTATGATTTCCAAGATCGATGATGGCATGCCACGCTCAACGTAGCCCGATCGTGTGTGATGTCCAAGGGTGATGATGGCATGCCACACCCGACGTCGTTCAACAGTGTGTGTTTTCCAAGGGAAATAATGGCAAGACACGCCCTATGTGGTCCGACCGAGTGTGTATTCCAAAGGCTATGATGGCATGCTACGGCCGACGTTGTCCGACTGTGTGAGCAGTCCAAGGTGGATGATGGCAGGCCACACCCAACCTGTTCTGACCGTGTGTGTTGTATAAGGGCTAATCTGGCATTCCACGCTAGACTTCGTCCGACCATGTATGCAGTCCAAGGGCGATGATGGCATGCCATGCGCCGACGTCATCATACCGTGTGTGATTTCTCAAGGTGATATTGGCATGTCACTGCGGACATCGTCCGATGGTATGTGCTGTCCAAGGACTACTCTGGCATTCCACGCCCGACATCGTCCCATCGTATCACCGTGTGTGCTTTACAAAGGTAATGATGGAATGTCGGGCCCAAAATCGTCAATCTGTGTGTTATCCAAGGGCAATGATTGCATGCCACGCCTGATGTCGTATGACCGTGTGTGGTTTCCAAGGTCTACGTGGGCATCCCAAGCTTGACTTTGTTCGATCGTGTGTTTTTTCCAAGAGCGGTGATGGAAAGCCACGCCTGACATAATACAATCGTATGTGGTTTGCAAGGGCAATGACGGCTTGCCATGCTCGACGTCATTCAATAGTATCTGTGTACTGTCCAAGGGCCATGATGGCATGCCATGCCTGACGTCGTCCGACTGAGTGTGTTGTCCAAGCACTATGATGTCATACCACGCCCGACGTCATCCGACAGTGCATGCTATCTAAGAACCATAATGGCTAGCCACGCCCTATGTCGTCCGATCGTGTGTTTTCCAAGGGCTGTGATGGCATGCTACGCCCAATGTCGTCTGACTTTGTGTGCAGTCCAAGGGAGATGATGGCATGCCACGCCCAATGTCATCCAACCGTGTGTGCTGTCCAAGGACTACTCTAGTATTCCATGCCCGACGTCGTCCAACCATGTGTGCAGTCCAAGGGAGATGATAGCACGCCACGCCCGATGTCTCATACTGTGTGTGCTTTCCTAAGGTGATTATGGCATGCCACGCCCAATATCGTCCATCTGTGTGTGCATTCCAAGTGTGTTGATGGCATGCCACATTCGACATCGTCTAACCGTGTGATCGGTCCAAGGGCCATAATGGCAAGCCATGCCCTATTTTGGCCGACTGTATGTGTTTTTGATGGGATATAATGGCATGCTATGCTCAACGTCGTGCTAAATTCTATGCAGTCTAACAGCGATGATAGTAGGCCACGCTAGATGTCGTCCGACCGTGTGTGTTGTGCAAGGGCTACTCCGACTTTCCACTCCTGACGTTGCCTGACCGTGTGTGTAGTCCAAGGGCGATGATGGCATGCCACACTTGTAGTCATCTAATCGTGTGTTCTTTCCTAAGGCGATGATGGAATTCCAGGACCAACATCATCCATCTCTGTGCGTTGTCCAAGGGTGATGATGGCATGCCACACCTGATGTCGACCACCTGCGTGTGCTGTACAAGGGCTATGATGATCTGCTAGGTCTCCAATTGTATGTGTTGTCCAAGGGCTATAATGGCATACCACGCTTGATATCGTCCGACCGTGTGTCTTGTCAAACGGCAATGATCAATTGCCATTCCCAATTTTGTCCGACCGTATATGTTGTCCAAGGGCGATGAAGACATTCCCACCGACATAATCCATTTATGTGTGCAGTCAAAGGGCGATGATGGAATTTCTACACCTGACATCATCCGACCATGTGTTCTTTTAAAGGGCCACGATGGAATGCCACACCCGACATTTTCCGACCATGTATGCTTTCCAAGGACTATAATATCATGCCACGACTGACGCTGTCCGACTGTGTGTGTTGTCCAAGAGCTATGATGGCATGCCACGCCCGACGTCTGATAGTGTGTTTTCTAAAACAGCAATGATGGAATGCCACAACCGATTTAATCCAACTGTGTGTGTTGCCAAAGGGCTATGATGTCATATAACGCCCGACATCTTCCTTGTGCGTGTGCAATACAAGGGCGATGATGGTATGACAAACCCGACGTCGTCCATGTGTGTGTGCTGTCCAAGGGCTATGATGACCTTCCATGCCTGAAGTCATCCAATCGTGTGTGCTGTCCAAGGGCTTTGATGTTATGCCATACCCGACGTCGTCTGACCGTCTGTCTTGTAAAAGGGCAATTATGGAATGCCACGCCTATTCGACTGTATGTATTGTCCAATGGCAATATTGGCATGCCACGCCTGAGATAGTCTAGTTGTGCGTGCAATCCAAGGTCGATGGTGGCTTTAAACGCCCGACATCGTCCAATGGTTTGAGTTGTCCAATGGCAATGATGGAATGTCACACCCAACGTCGTTTGATCATGTGTGCTTTCCAATGACAATGATGGCATTCCAAACCCGACATAGTCCGTCTACGTGTGAAGTACAAGAGCGATGGTAGCATGCCATTGTCGACGTTATCCGATCGTTTGTGCTATCAAAGGGCTTGGATGTTATCCCACGCCTGACTGTGTGTCCTAACCAAGGGCCATGATGGCATGCCACACCCAACGTCATCTTACTGTGTATGCTATTGGGCATTCCACGTTTTGATTTCATTTGACCAAGTATGCTCTACTAGAGCGATAATGGTATGCCACACCCGACGTAGTCTAACCGGGTGTGATGTCTAAGAGGGATGATGGCATGCCAGGCCCGACATTGTTCATTCATATGTGCAGTACAAAGGCGATGATGGCATGCCACAACCTACATCATTCGACCGTGTGTGTTGTCCAATTACTGTAATGACATGCCACGCAAGACGTCCTTCGACCGCTTATGCTGTCCAAGGGCTATGATTGCATGCTATGCCCGACATCGTACAAAAAAGTGTGTGTCAAATGGTTGCGCGGGCATGCCACCCTAGACGTCGTCGACCATGTATGCTATCAAAGGGCCATGATTGTATGCCACGCCCCACGTTGTTTGACCATGTGGGCTTTCTAAGGGATATAATATCATGCCACGCCCTTTCTCATCAAACTGTGTGTTGGCCAAGGTCTATGATGACCTTCCACGCTCAAAGTCTTAATGTGTGTTGTCCAAGGGATATGATGGCATGCAACACCCGATGTCGTCCGACAATGTTTCTTGTCAAAGGGCAATGATGGAATGCCACGCCTGATTTCGTCCGCCCATATGTGTTTTCCAAGGGTAATGATGGCATTCCACGTCGAACATAGTCTTTTTGTGTGTACAGTGTAAGGGCGATGATGGACTTCATCGCCCGAGATCATCCGATCGTGTGTGTTGTCCAAGCGCCTTGATTATATGCCACACTCAACATCATCTGACTTTGTATTCTTTCCAATGGCGATGATTTCATGCCACGTCTTACATCATCTGTTTGTTCGTGCAGTCCAAGAAAGATGATGGCATGCCATGCCCGACGTCATATGATCGTGTGTTCTATCCAAGGTATAGGATGGCATGCAAAACTCGAGGTCATCCAACCATGTTTCCTATCCAAGGGAAATGACGGCATGCCTTGCTTGACATTATCCGACTGTGTACGCTTTCCAAGGGATACGCAGGCATTCCACTTCCTATCTTTGTTCGACTGTGTGTGCTGACCAAGAGCGATGATGGCATGTCACGCCCGATGTAGTCCGACCATGTGTGCTTTCCACGGGTGATGATGGCATTTCATGAACGACATAGTTCATTCGCGTGTGAAGTACAAGGTCAATGATGGCATGCCACGACCGACGTCATCTGCCGGTGGGGGTTGTCCAATATCTATGATGATATGCCACGCAATACATCATTCGGCTGTGTGTGTTGTCCAAAGGCTATAATTACATGCCATACATGACGTTGTCCGACAGTGTCTGTTGTCAAATGGCTACGCAGGCACGCCACGCTTAACGTTTTTAAGCCATGTGTGTTGTCCAAGAGCCATGATGGCATGCCACGCCTGACTCTATCCAGATTGTGTGTACTTTCCAAGGTCTATTATTTCATTCCACGCCCAACATCCTACGACCATATGTGCTATACAAGGACCATGATAGGATGCCACGCTCCACGTCATCCAATTGTGTGTCCTGTCCAAGGGCCATTATGGCATGCTAGCCAGACGTTGTCCAACCGTGTGTGCCATCCAAATGCATTGATGGCATGTCACGATCGAGTCGTCCGACCTTGTGTGCTGTCCATGGGACTGACTTCGTCCGGCCTTGGTTCTATCCATGGGCCACAAAGGCTTGCCTCGCCCAAAGTAATCCAACGTTGTATGATTTGTAAGGGCTATGATGTCATGCCACACCCGACGTCATCCTACTATGTGTTTCGTCCATGGTATATGATTGCATTCCATGCCCGACTTCATTTGTTTGTGTGTGCAGTGCAAGGACGATGATGGCATGCCACGCTCGACGTTGGCCGACCGTATATGCAGTCCATGGGCTATGATGGAATGTCACGCCCAGCGTATTCCGTCAGTTTGTGTTTTCCAAAGGCGATGATCGTATGCCACACCCGACATTGTTCATTTGTTGTTGCAGTACAAGGTCGATGATGGCATTCCACAACAAATGTCATCCGACAATGTGTTTTATCCAATGGATATATTGACATGCCATGCCCGATGTCATGTGATCGTGTGTGTTGTCCAAGGACCTTGGTTGCATGGGAATACTGACGTCGTCTAACCTTGTATGGTCTTTATGGGAGATAACGGCATGCCACACCAGACATTGTCCGTTTGTATTTGTAGTCCAAACGCAATGATCCTATGCCACACCCGAAGTTGTCCCACCTTGTGTATAGTTCAAGGGATATGATGGCATGATGATATGCCACGTTGTACGTCATCCGACCATGTGTGCTTTCCAAAAGCGATGATGGCATGTCATTCCCTACATCTTCCATCTTTGTGTTAAATCCAACGGCGATGATAACATGCCACGCACGACGTCGGCCGACCGTGTGTGTGTTCCAAGGGCTATGATGTCATGTCACCCCCAACATCGTTCGATCGTGTATGCTGTCAAAAGGTTACGAGCATATGCCACGCCTAACTTCGTTTGACCGTGTGTGCTGTCCAAGGGCAAAAATGGCATGCCACGCCTGATGTAATCCGACCTTGTGTGTTGTTGAAAGGCGATGATGGCATGGCATGTCGGACATTGTTCATTTGTTTGAGCAGTGCAAGATAAATATTGGTGTGCCATGACCGACGTCGTCCGATCATGTGTTTTGTCAAATGGTCATGATTACATACCACGCCCGAGGTCGTGTGACTGTGTTTGATGTATAACGGCTATGATGCCAGGCCAATCCTGACGTTGTTATACAGTGCGTGTTGTCCAACTACTACGCGGGCATACCACTCCTGACATTGTTTTATCGTGTGTACTTTCCAGATGGCATGCAACACCCAACGTCGTCGGACCTTGTATGTTGTCTATGGGCTATAATGTCATGCCATGCACTACGTTATCCGACCATGTGTGTTGTTTAAGGGCCATGATGGAAAGGCCACTCCCGATCACGTCTTTCTGTTTATGTAGTCCAAGGGCGGTGATGGCATGCCACGCCCGATGTTGTTTGACCATATGTGTTGTCCAAGGGCGATGAAGGCATGGCACGCCCGACGTCGTCATGTCGTATGTGATTTCTAAAGACGATGATGGCATGCCACGCCCGAAATCAACCATCTATGTGTGTAGTCTAAGGGTGATGATGGCATGCTACGTCTGACATCCTCTGACCATGTGTGCGGTCCAATGGCCATAATGGAAAGCAACGCCCTTGGTCGTCTGACCGCATGTGATATCCTAGGTCCATGATGTCATGTTATGCCCGACGTCGTTCGACTGTGTGTGCATTCCAAGGGAGATGATGGCATGCCATTTCGACGTCATTCGACCGTGTGTGTTGTCCAAGGGCTACTCTGGCATTCCATGCCCGACATCGTTCGACCGTGTGTGCAGTCCAAGGGCGATGATGGCTTGCCACGCCAGACATCTTCTTATCGTGTGTGCTTTTAAAAGGTGATGATTGATTGTCAGGCCCAACATCGTCCACCTTTATGTGTAGTCCAAGTGTGACGATGACATGCCACGTCCGAATTTGACCGACCGTGTGTGGTATCTAAAGGTTACGATGACATTCCATGCCCAACATCGTTCAACTGTTTTTGCTGTCCAAGGGCTATGATGGCGTGCCACGCTAAACGTTGTCCGACCGTGTGTTCTATTCAAGAACTATGATGGCATGACATGCCCAACGTCTTCAAACTATGTGTGTTATCCAAGGGCTATGATGGCATTCCACGCCCGACTTCCTCCAACCGTGTGTGGTTTTCAAGGGCTACGTGCGCATGCCAAGCTTGACTTCGTTCAATCGTGTGTCTTTTCCAAGTGCGATGATGGAATTCCACGCCTGACGTAGTCCAAATGTGTGTGGTGTCCAAGGGCGATGATGGCATGCCACACCCAACGTCGTTCGAAAGTGTGTTATCAAATGTCCACGTGGGCATGCCATGCTCTACGTGGTCCGATCGTGTGTACTGTCAAAGAGCTATGATGGCATGGCATGCCACGCCCAACATTATCCAACTGTGTGTGTTGTAAAGTACCATGATGGCATGCCATGCCTAACTTCGTCTGTCCGTGTGTGGAGTCCAACGGCGATGATGGCATGCCATACCCAACTTAGTCCAACCGTGTGTGTTTTCCATGGGATATGATGACATGCCATGCCCGACGTCGTCCGAGTATGTGTGCTACCCAAGGGCTATGATGTAAGACACGCCCGACGTCTTTCGACTGTGTGTGCTATCCAAGGGCTACTGATGCATATCATGCCCAACATTTCCAGACCGTGTTTGAAGTCTAAGGGTGATAATGGAAGGCCACACCCGACATCGTCTGACAGTGTGTGATGTATAAGGGCTATTATGGCATGCCACGCTCGATGTCGTCCTACTGTGTGTGCTTTCCAAAGGTGATTATTGCATTCCACGTCTTACATCATCCCTCTATGTGTGAAGTCCAAGGGTGATGATGTCATGCCACATCCGAGATCGATCGCCCGTGTGTGTTGTCCAAGGGGTTATGCAAACATGCCATGCCCAAAGTTGTTCAACTGTGATGGTTTTCCAAGGGCTATGTGGGCATGCAATGCCGGAATTCGTCCGTCCTGTGTTCTGTCGAAGTATGATAATGGCATGCCATTCCAAATTTCGTCCGTTCATGTGTGACTTAAAAGGGTAATAATGGCATGCAACACCCGACGTCGTCCAAACATGTGCGTTGTGCAATGGCTACGCAGGCATGCAACACCCAACGTCATCTGATAGTGTGTGTTGTCCAAGGGTTATGATGGCAGGCCACGCCCAACATCGTCTAATCATGTGTGCGGTCCAAGTGCTATCATGGCATGCCACGCCTGACGTCGTTTGATCCTATGTACAGTCCAAGGGCCACGATCACATGCCATGACCGACGTCATCCTACTGTGAGTGTAGTAAAGTACCATGATGGTATGCCAAGCCCGACGTTTCCCAACTATGTGTACTGTCCATGGGAAATGATGGAATGCAACGCCCAACATCGATCATTCTTGTGTGTAGTACAAGAGCGATGATGGCATGCAAAGCCCGACGTCGTCTGACCCTTTATGCTTTCCAAAGGTGATAATTACATGGCACGCCTGATGTTATCCGTCTTTGTGTACAGTCCAAGGGCAATGATAGCATGTCATGCCCGACGTCGACCGACCGTATGTGTTGTTTAAGGGCTATGGTGACATGCTACGCCTAAAGTCATCCAACCGTGTGTGTTGTCCAAGGGCTGTGATGGAATGTCACGCCCGACATCATCCGACCGTGTGTGCTTTCCAAGGTCCACGATGGCATACCACGCCAAACGTCATCCAACCGTGTGTGCTTTCCAATGGCAATGATTGCATGCCACGCCCAACATCTTTCTTCTCTGTGTGCAGTCTAAGAGCTAGAAAGGCATGCCACACCCGACGTTGTATGACTGTGTGTCCTGACCAAGGGCCATAATGACATGCCATGCCCGATTTCGTCCGACCGTGTATGCAGTCCGAGGACTTTGATGGAATATCATGCCTGCCGTCATCTGACCGTGTTTGTTGTCCAAGGTCAATGATGGCATGCCATGCCCGACGTTGTCTTACTGCGTGTGGTGTCCAAGGCAAAGATATAATTCTACGCCCGACGTTGTTCGACTGTGTGTGTTGTACAAGGGCTATGATAGAGTGCAACGCCCAACGTCATCTGTGTTTGTGCAGTACAAGGGCAACGATAGCATGCCACACCCATCGTGGTCCGACGGTGTGTGCTGTCCAAGCGATATTATGACCTTCCACGCTCGAAGACGTCCAAACGTGAGTGCTGTCCAAGGGCTATGATGGCATGCCACACGCAACATCGTCCGACTGTCTCTCTTGTCACAAGGTAATGATGGAATGCCACGGCCAATTTCATCAGACCATATGTGTTGTCCAAGGGCAATGATTGCATGCCATGCTCGAAATATTCTTTTCGTATGTACAGTCCAAGGGAGATGATGGCATTTAAAGCCCAACGTCGTAAAATTGTGTTTGTTATTCAAGGGCCATGATAGCATGCCACACCCATCTTTGTCTGACCGTTTATTCTTTCCAAGGGCTATTATGTCATGCCACCCTCGGCGTCGTCCGACCATGTGTGTTGTCCAAGGGCTATGATGACCTGTCATACTCGTAGTCATCCAATCGTGTGTGCTGTCCAAGGGCTATGATGGCATTCCACGCTCGACGTTGTCGGACCGTGTGTCTTGTCAAAGGGCAATGATGGAATGTCATTCCCGATTTTGTCCGACCGTATGTGTTGTTCAAGGTCTAAAAAGACATGCCACACCCAACATTGTCTGACCGTGTGTGCTTTCAAGGGCCATGATTACATGCCACGCTTGACGTCGTCCGACCGTGTGTGCTGTCCAAAGGCAATGATGGCATGCCACACCTAACATTGTCCATCTGTGTGTGTAGTCAAAAAGCGATGATGGAATCCCATGCCCGACGTCATCCGACCGTGTGTGCGAGTAAAGGGCTAGGATACCATTGCACGCTCTACGTCATCCAATCATGTAATATGTTCAAGGGCCATGATGGAATGCTATGCCCAACATCTTTTGACTATTTGCACTTTTCAAGGACTACGCGGGAAAGCCACGTCCTGACTTCGTTCGACCATATGTGCTGTCCAAGAGTGATGATGGTATGCCACACCCGACATAGTCTGACTTTGTGTGTTGTGCAAGGGTGATGATGGCATGCCATGCCCGACATAGTTCATTTGTGTGTGTAGTACAAGGGTCGTGATGGCATGCCACGACTGACGTCGTCCAACTGTATGTGTTTTCCAATAGCTATGATTACATGCGACACCCGACGCCGTCCAATTTTCTCTATTTTCAAAGATCTATGATGACGTTCCACTCCCGACGTTATCTGACCATGTGTACAGTCCAAGGGTGATGATGGAATGTCATGCCCGACATTGTTCATACGTGTGTGCAGTACAAAAGTGATGATGGCATTTCCACAATCTATGTTGTCCGAAAGTTTGTGATGTCTAATGTCTATGCGGGCACGCCACACCCAACGTCGTCCAATCGTTTGTTTTGTCCAAGGGTCATGATGGCATGCCACGCCTGACATCGTTTGACCGTGTGTGATATCCAAGGGCTTTGATGGCATGCCACGCCTGATGTCTGACTGTATATTAATTCCAAGATCCATGACATCAAGCTACGCCCGACGTCGTCCAACTGTGTGTGTTCTCCAAGGGCTATGATGGCACGCCACGCGCGACATCTTCCTTATTTAACAGCAGTACAAGGGAGATGATGGCATGCAATGCCGGATGTCATATGATCATGTGTGTTGTCTAAGGGTTATGATGACATGTTGCACCCGAAGTTGTCCAGTTGTGTGTGCTAACAAAGGTCTATGATGGTATGACATGCCTGACGTGCTCATACCTTTTGTCTTTTCAAAGGGCAACAATGGAATGCCACACCTTATTTCGTTCGACCGTATGTGTTTTCCAAGGGAGATGATGGCATGCGACGCCGTTCATTGCCTGTTTGTGTGTAAAGTCCAAGAGTGATAATGGAATTCAAGAACTAACATTGTCCCATCGTGTCTAATGTCCAAGGGCCATGATTGCATTTCATGTTTGACGTCGTTTGATCGTGTGTGCTATCCAACGGCTATGTGGGCATGCCTCGCCCGACGTCGTCCGACCATGTGTCTTGTCCAAGGTCCATGATGGCATGCCACGCCCTATGTCATCCGACCGTGTGTGCTGTCCAAGGTCTATAATGGCAGGCCACACCAAACGTTGCCCTATCGTGTTTTCTGCCCTAGAGCTTTGATGGCATTGCCACGCCCGACATTGTCCGATCGTTTGCACTATCCAAGTGCCATGATGGCATGCCAAGCCCGACCTCATCTTTCCATGTGTGTTTTCCTTAGGGGATGATGGCATCCATCGCCCGAGATCGTACGTCTGTGTTTGTAGTCCATGGGCGATGATGGCATACCATGCCATACGTCAATCGATCGTTTGTGTTGTTCAAGAGCTATGAGGACATGCCACGATCAACATCTTCGAACCATCTATGTTATCCAAGGGACATGATGTCATGCCACGCCTAATGTCGTTCGATCGCGTGTGTTGTACAAGGACTATAATGCGTGCCACGCCCGACGTCGTCCGACTATCTCTGATGTCCTAGGGCCAGATATCAAGCTATGTCTTATGTCCTCCGACTATGTGTGTTGTCCAAGAGCAATGATGGCATGCCACGCCTGACGTCGTCTGTGTTTCTGAAGTACAAGGGCGATGATGGCATACAAATCTCAATGTCGTTTGACGGTGTTTTCTGTCCAAGGGCCATGATGGCATGCCACGCCCGACGTCGTCCAACCGTGTGTTCTCTCCAAAGGCTATGATGGCATGCCATGCCCGACGTTAGACAATGTGTGTATTTCAAGGTCCATGATATCAAGCAACGCCAAAAGTTGTCCGATTGTGTGTATTTTCCAAGGGCTATGATGGCACGCCACGTGCGACGTTGTCCGTGTGTGTGTGTGTAGTACAAATGTGATGATGGCATGCCATGCCCGACATCGTCCGGCCTTGTGTGCTGTCTAAGGGCTATGATGACCAGCCACACCTGAAGCCGTCAAATTTTTCGTATTGTCCATGGGCTATGATGGCATGCCACGCCCGATGTCGTCTGACCTTGTGTTTTGTCAAATGGCAATGATAGAATGCCACGCTTGATTTCAACCGACCGTATGTGTTTTTCAAAGGCGATGATGGCATGTCATGCCCGACATTGCCTGTTTGTGTGTGAAGTCCAAGGGTGATGATGGAATTCAACGCCCGACATCATCCCACCGGGTATGTTGTCCAAGGGTCATGATGGCATGCCATGTTTTACTTTGTTCGATAGTGTGTGCTTTGAACCGGCTATGCGGGCATGCTTCGCTTGACGTCGTTCAACCGTGTGTGCTGTCTAAGGGCTACTCTGGCATGCCACGCCTAACATTGCCCGACCATGTTTGAAGTCTAAGGGAGATAATGGCATGCCACATCCGGCGTCGTTTAACCGTGTGTGATTTCCAAGGACATGACTGCATGCCATGTCCGACATCATCCTACAGTGTGTGTTTTCCAAAGGCGATGATGGCATATCACGCCAAGCATTGTCCGTCTGTGTGTGCAGTCTAAGGGTAGAAAGGCATGCCATACCTGACGTTGTCGATTGTGTGTCCTGTCCAAGGGTCATGATGGCATGCCACGCCAAATATCGTCTGACCGTGTGTGTTGTCCAATGACTTTGATGGCATGTCACGCCTGCCTTCATACAACCGTGCGTGCTATCCAAGGGCGATAATGACATGTCACTCACAACTTCGTCCATTCGTGTTTGCGGTAAAAGGGCGATGATGGCATGCCATGCCCGACGTCGTCCTACTATGTGTGCTATGCAAGGGCTACGCAGGCATGAAACGCCCGATGTCATCTGATCGTGTGTGTTGTCCATAGGCTATGATGGCAGTCCATACTTGAAGTCGTTCGATCGTGTGTGTTGTCCAATGGCTACTATGGCATGCCACGCCCGACGTCATCTGATCCTGTGTACTGTCGAAGGGCCATGATGGCATGCCATGTGCGACGTCGTCTGACCATTTGTGCAGTCCAAGGACCATGATGGCATGCCACGCCTAAAATTGTACGTCCGTGTGTGAAGTCCAAAGGCAATGATGGCATGCCATACCTAACTTCTTCCGACCGTATGTGTTGTGCAAGGGATATAAAGACATGCCATGCGCGACGTCATCCGACCATCTGTGCCGTCCAAGGGATATGATGTAAGCTATGTGCGTAATCGTGTGATTGTGTGTGCTGTCCAAGGTCTACTTAGGAATGCCACGCCCGACGTTGCCCGACCGTTTGTGTGCAGTCCAAGGGCGATAATGCCATGCCACACCGGACGTCGTCCCACCGTATATGATATCGAAGGTCCATGATGGCATGCCATGACTGACATCATTCGACTGTGTGTGCTTTCCAAAAGGCGATGATGGCATGCTATGCCCCACATAGTCCATCTATGTGTGCATTCCAAGAGCGATGATGGCATGCCACGTCCGAGGTCGATCGACCGTGTGTGCTATCCAAGGTCTATAATGACATGCAATGCCCGCGTTGTTCAACTATTAGTGATGTCCACAGGATATGATGGCATGCCACGCACGATGTTGTCTGAGGGTATTCTTTGTCAAAGGGCTACGCCCGCATGCTGCGACCAACTTCGTTCGACCATGTGTGCTGTCCAAAGGCGATGATTACATGCCACGCCTGGCGTTGTCCGACCATATGTATTTTCCAAGGGCAATGATGGAATGCCACTCCCAACATCTTTCATTCGTTTTTTCAGTACAAGAGCGATGATGGCATGCCATGACATATGTCATCAGACATTATGTGTTGTCCAATGGCTATGATGACATGCCACGCCCGACGTCGTCCGACCGTGTGTGTTGTCCAAGGGCTTTGAGGTCATGTCATGCCCGACGTCATCCGACAGTATATGTTGTCCATTGGATACACGAGCATGACGCACCTAACATCGTCCGACCGTGTGTGTTGTCAAAGGGCCATGATGTCATGCCATTCCCAACGTAATTCTACCGTGTGTCCCTTACAAGGACTATAATGGCATGTCGCGCCCGATGTCATCCGACTATCTGTGATGTCCAAGGGCCATGATTACAGAGCTACGCCTAATGTCGTGCGACTGTATGTGTTGTCTAAGGGATATGATGGCATGCCACGCCCGATGTCGTGCGTGTGTGTGCAGTACAAGGGCGATGATGGCATACCAAGCCCGACATTGTTTGACGGTGTTTGCTGTCCAAGGGCCATGATGGCATGCCACGCACGACGTTGTCCAACTGTGTGTGCTCTCGCAAGGGCTATACTGGCATGCCACACCCGACGTCCGACAGCGTGTGAATTCCAAGGTCCATGATATCAAGCAACGCGCGATGTCATCCGACCGTGTGTGTTTTCCAAGGGCTATGTTGGCACGCCACGCGCGACGTTTTCTGTGTGTGTGTGCACTAGAAGGGTTATAATGACATGCCATACCCGGCGTTGTCCGGCCGTGTGTGCTATCTTAGGGATATGATTACCTGCCACACCTGAATTCATCCAATTTCGTATGTTGTCCAAGGGCAATGATGGCATGCCACGCCTGATGCCGTCTGACCTTGTGTTTTGTCAAAGGGCAATGATAGAATGCCACGCTTCATTTCATCCGACCGTATGTGTTTTTCAAGGGTGATAATGGCATGCCACGCCCGACATTGCCCGTTCGTGTGTGAAGTCCACGGGGGATGATGAAATTCAACATCCGACATCGTCCCACCGTGTATGCTATCCAAGGGTCAAGATGGCATTCCATGTTTTACGTTGTTTGACCGTATGTGTTGTCCAATAGCTATGTGGGCATGCCCTTCCTGACTTCGTCCAATCGTGTGTCATATCCAAGGGCCATGATAAATGTCACGCCCCACATTATTTGACCGTGTGCGTTGTTAAAGGTCCATGATGGCATGCCAGGCCCAACAACGTCTGTTCATGTGTGTTGTCCTAGAGCTATGATGGCATGCCATGACCGACACTTTTCGATCGCTTGTACTGTCCAAGTTCCATGATGGCATGCAAAGCCTAACCTCATACGACTGTGTGTGTTTTCCTTAGGGGATAATGGCTTGTCAGGACTGATATCTTCCGTATGTGGGTGCCGTCGAAGGGCAATGATGGCATGCCACGCCCGATATCAACTGATCCTGTGTGTTGTTCAAGAGCAATGATGTCACGCCACGGCCAACGTCTTCCAATCGTCTGTGTTATCCAAGGGCTCTGATGGTATGCCACAGCTGACGTCGTTCGACTGTGTGTGATGTCCAAGAGTCATTTTATCAAGCTACGCTCGATGTCGTCTGACTGTGCGTGTTGTCCAAGGGCTATGATTGCATGCCACGCCCGACGTCGTCCGTGTGTGTGAAAAATGAGGGCTATGTTTGCATGCCATGCCCAACGTCGTTCGACTGTGTGTGCTATCGAAGGTTTATGATGACCTGCCACGCTGAAAGTCCTCCAATCATGTGTTCTTTCAAAGGGGTATAGTGGCATGCCACGCCCTACGTCGTCCAACCGTGTGTCTTGACAAAGGGCAATGACGAAATTCCATGCACGATTTCTTCCGGCTGTATGTGGTCTCCAAAGGCGATGATGACATGCCACACCAGACACAATCCATTTGTGTGTGCAGTCCAAGGGCGATGATGGCATTCAACGCCCGACATCGTCTGATCGTGTGTACTGTCCCAGGGCCATGATGGCATGCCACGCCCGACGTTGCCGGACCATGTGTTCTTTCCACGGGCTATGATGTCATTCCACGCTCGACGCTGTGTGTTTTCCAAGAGCTAAGATGGCATGCCACGTCAGACGTCGTCCGACATTGTGTCTTGTCAAAAAAATGCTGGAATGCCACATCAAATTTTGTCAGACCGTGTGTGTTGTCCAAGGGCTATGTTGTCATGCCATGCCCGATGTCGTTCTGTGTGTTTGCAATACAAGGGCAATGATGGAATTCAACGCCCAACGTTGTCCTTGTGTGTGTGATGTGCAATGGCTAAGATTACCTGCCACACCCGAAGTCTTCGAATCGTGTGTGCTGTCTAAGGGTTATGATTGCATGCCACTCCCGACGTCGTCCGACTATGTTTCTTGTCAAAGGTCAATGATGGAATGTCACGCCCAATTTCTTTCGACCATATGTGCTTTCCAAAGACAATGATGTCATGCCACACCCAACATCGTCTGTCTGTGTGTGCAGTCCAAGGGCGATGATCGCATGCCATAGCCGACGTCATTCGACCATGTTCGCTATCCAAGGGCTATGATGTTATGCCACGCCCAACCGTGTGTCCAGTCTAAGGGCCATGATGGCATTCCATGCCCTACGTCATCTGACTATGTGTGCTTTCCATGTCTACAACGGCATGCCACGTCCTGACTTCTTATGACCGTGTGTGTTGTTCAAGAGAGATGATGGCATTCTACGTCCTGACTTCTTTTGACCGTGTGTGCTGTTCAAGAGAGATGATTTCATGCCATGACTGATGTTGTCGAACCGTGTGTTCTATCTAAGGGCGATGATGGCACGCCACGCTCGACATTGTTCATTCGTGTGTGCAGTACTAGGGCGATGATGACATACCACGACCGATGTCGTTCGACCATGTGTGTTGTCCAATGACTATGATAACTTGCCATGCCAGACGTCGTTCGACCGTGTGTGATGTCCAAGGGCTACGATTGCATGGCAATCTTGACATCATATAATAGTGTGTGTGTCAAATGGCTATGCGGGCATGCCACGCTCGGCATCATTTGACCGTGTATGTTGTCCAAAGTCCATGATGGAATTCCACGCCCCACGTTTTTCAAACGTGTGTGCTTTCAAAGGGATATAATTTCATGTCACGCCTAATGTCATCCAACCGTGTGTGTTGTCCAAGGGCTATGAAGACCTTCCACGCTTTAAGTCGTCCTATCGTGTGTGTTGTCCTAGACTATGATGGTATTCCACGCTCGACGTCGTCCGACTGTGTGTCTTGTGAAAGGGTAATGATGGAATGCCACGCCTTATTTCATCTGATCGTATTGTTGTCCAAGGGTGATGATGGCATGCCACGTCGAACATAGTCTGTTCGTGTGTGTGCAGTCAAGGGAGATGATGGCATTCAACGCTTGAGATCTTTCGACCGTGTGTGTTGTCTAAGGACCTTGACGTTATGCCACACTCGACATTGTTCGACCGTGTGTTCTTTCCATAGGCTAGTATGGCATTCCACGCTTGATGTTGACCTTCCACACCCGATGTCGTTCAAACATGTGTAATGTCGAAGGTCTATGATGGCGTGCTACGCCTGACGTCGTTTGACCGTGTCTACTGTCCAATGCTAATGATTGCATGCCACGCTCGACGTTGGACTGTATGTGCTGTCCAAGGGCGATGATGGAAAGCCATGCCCGACATAGTCTGTTTGTGTGTCAAGTCCAATGGAGATGATGGCATGCAACGCCCGACATCATCCGACTATGTGACTATCCAATGTCTATGATGACATGTCATGCCAGATGTCATTCAATAGTGTGTGATGTCCAAGGGATTTGATATAATGCCACGCCCGATGTCGTCCGACCGTGTGTGTTGTCCAAGCGCTACGCGAGCATGCCACGCCTGATGTTTTCCGACCATGTGTCATGTCCAAGGGCCATGATGGCATGCTACGCCTGAGGTTGTTTTACCATGTGTGATGTCCAAGGGCCATGATAGCATTACACATCCGACGTCGTCCGACTGTGTGTGATATCCAAAAGCTAGGATGGCTTGTTACGCCCGACGCCGTTCGACTGTGTGTGACTTCCAAGGGCCTTGGTTTCATGCGAAGCCCGACGTCGTCCAGCCGTGTGTGGTGTCTAAGGGAGATGATGGCATGCCATATATGTATATATATATATATACTTATATATATATATATATATATATATATATATATACATATATATATATATATATCGAGTTTACATAGACCCTTCGAATAGGAAGATTACTTAGTCTCCTACTTTTTAGTGCACATGATATGAAGAATATAACATAGTCTCAAAATAGTCGTCTCATCTCATAACCATCTAACAAGAGTGTATCAAATAGGGCCTTGCCCATATATCAATACAATAAGACTACATATAGGTCATACAATATTTAGTACTCAAATGAAACTAAAGAAACATGAGAGTCTTAATACTAAAAAAACTTCATAGCTTGATATTAGCATTGCCCTCGGAAAGTGAGGACCTACCCAACTTGAATGATCAAGAATTCCAAGTCTTCTTCAAAGTCGTATCCAAAAGCTCTTCAATGACCGGAACCTAAAATGTTGAGGGAAAGGAAGAAATGGTGTTAATACACCACTTGGACTCAGTATGACACCATATGCACACATACCATGAAAACATGCAAAAAAGGAACCTTTCATGAAAATTGCTATTTTACCCTTTGAAAACCTTGTGGACATTCAATAAGACTATACAAATCAATTAGGCACATTAATTAAATCCAAAGCATATGCACCACAAGACCAACAATACTAAGTCTGGTCAAGAAATCATACATATCATATAATTTGACACTTGATCAAACAACGCTATCATTAAGTCATAATAGCAACAAGCATAGACAAGAGTTTATTTCAACATAATCAAAACAAGACAATCACCCAGGACCCCTCATAAAGTCAACAAGTGCAATGACCAAGCAAAGATCCTTAACCTTGCCCAATTAAGTAACCCAACAAGAATCATAACTAATATCCAACTTCACAAAGCTTATCATTGAAGAATACATATTATCATACTTTAACAATTGATATCAAATACATGTTCATAGAAGTAACCAACATCAGGTAAAGTCATTTAAACGTAAGATCATCATATTATCACCATACACATTTTTAAGCATGTGCATACATAAGAACAACCTCCTAATGATTCCCTCAAGTCAAACTAGTGCAAGACGTAGGTAGAGTGACATACTCCTACCTAGGATAAGTTAAACCTTTTAAGTGACACTAGTTGGTTTGTACTTCATTACTTCATTTTAGTTTAGGTAACACTTGCCTTAACCGACATTGACCACAAGAGCTAAGTGTGAATCAGGTTTTGTGAAACCTTACACCGATGGAAGGTGGTCTACCGGCCAAAGTAAAACCAAACATAAACGTAGATTTCTAGGTAGATCCACTAGCTAGTCTTACTATGGGGGAAACATAGTTCAAGAACTAAGACATAGGTATAACCCCTCTACATACAACTTGGCAATTGAGGCCTCGTCTCATGAGAATCCCTATTATGAGTATCCTTCGTTGGGGAGTCCACACCACATGTGGAACTATAGGGTGCATCTTCCTCTACGAAAATCCATCACCTCGCATTGTCAAGTTCACTCAGTGCTAAGCTAAGTCCCTTTTGAAATGTCTTTAATGTCTTTATTAATTATCATAACTTATTGTATGTCATAGGGTCTAACCCTTGTATAATCATCACTATCATAGATCAATAAGAATTGCATGAGTATAATCCATTCATTACAATTCATATAAGTGAGGTTAGCACATTTACATATCACTTAATGATAAGGCACATTGGTAAATCATTCACCATCCTTATAACATTTACATCTTAGGCAACACCTCACAAGTTATAGTCAAGACATTTCAATTCAACATCATACCACCCTATTAATCCTAATACAACGCATACTCCAATAAAAAATCATGACTTAATCACAATTAATCATAACTTGAAGTAAAGAATAGGGATCATTAGACTTACTAAGTCTCCTTCATAATCCATCACCAAGGTCTTATAATCAACCCTAAAATCAAATTAATTAGGGTGTAGTTTCATCATAAACAAATAACCAACATGATAACAAGTCTAATTGAATCACAACATCACAATTCATCACTAGGTCATAGATTAGAACAAGTTACTTAGGTGAATTCACAACATACTTCATAACCTAGATCAACTTCTGAAGAACTAGAATGATAAGACTATAATTAAGTCTAATCAACTCATGATTGATAGAAGAACTAGAATGATAAGACTATAATTAAGTCTAATCAACTCATTATTGATACAATAACATCATCTAGTATTAATTCAACCAATAACCAAGTCAATTGAATCAACATTACCCGATTCATATCAAGATCACAACCTAGGGTTAAGGGGTAAAGGTCATCTTTTACAAACTAGGACAAACCATCAATATCTATCATAATTAAGTTAGAATACATGTAAATATATGAATAATATTCAAAATAATCATAAACAAATCAATTCACAACATCAAATTCGTATTGGATGAAAACCCACTTGAAAACCCAACTTTAAAAATCAATCTGATGGAACCCTTTGAGGAAACAGGTCTCAAAGGTGAAAGGAATACCTTACTATTGATGAAGATATATGGATAAACTTGACTCTTTTCAGACCTTAAAACCTCCACTCTCTTGGTCTTCAATGGAATTCTTCAGTAGAGAGACAAAGAAGGATGAGAGCTTTGGGTTTGTGAGTTATGAGAGTTTTGTTAGTCTTAATTAGGTTAGGGCTTTATATAGTGGTTAACAAACTTAATTATACCTAACATAACCCCTAATTAAATTCCTAACTAATCTTATTAATTAATTAACTTAAGTGAAAACGTGCATTGAAATCCAGTCCCCACAGACGATACCACGATCGACAGATCATGGGTCAATCATTGACCAGTCCCCTGTTCCGTGCTTCACATCCGTTGGTAAGTTCAAAGAGTTATAAAAATGACCCCTCAAGGATTTTGGCTATGTAACCAACAACGGTGTCCATCGACGCCCCGTTGGTTGGAACACGCCCCGTCGATGGCACTCATCTGTTCATAGTGCCTTGCAAAAGCTTTGACCCCAAAATGCAATAGTCCTCCTCAAGGGACCTTGGTTGGTCCTTGAGGATCCGTATCTGGATGTTTCAACTATGAATGAACTTAAATACATGTAAGACGCCTTTCCACCAATTTTCATCATTTTCCGACTCCTAAGAGCTAGTCAAATAGGCTAAGGCATGCTAGTACCTTATTGAACTAGTTTCTGGACGTTCTTGGACGTTTTGGTTTCTAGACTTCCTTAATAACTTATATTGATAAAAATGGACGTCAAAACAATGTCTACATCTTATGACACTTATATAAGGCTCTAGAACACGTCTTGGATTTTCAAAATGTTACATTATCCCCCCCCCCCCCCAAAGATCATTCATACCCAAATGACAATAATTTGAAAGGAAGGAATAGACTCAGGTCTAGCAGCCCAACCAACAACAATACAATAATATCATTTACAACATCAATTATATCATTTATACAAGTCAAATTCAAAACATCAATTACCACACATAAGGCTCAACATTACATTATGAGAAATATCCTTCTCACAACAACAAGAGCTCAACATAGAATTTATGAGTCAATAATGTCAAAGTTCAACTTACCAACATGCTACATATCATTTCATAAAGACTCACCAGGTTAAATGCACAACATAACTCAAAACAAGACAAAATGCAATTATTAGCATAATTCACTGTAAGTCACTCTAAAATCATCCAAAATGCACCTTTTTGTCGAACTTCACCAAAAATAAAGAAACTTCAATTTTAACACATTATTTTCATTATTAATAGAACTAACTAACCTTAGTTATCAAATAGATGAGGGTAACGGGACTTCATGTCGTCCTCGGCTTCCCATGTTGCACCCTCAACTAGGTGATTCTTCCCTTACAACTTTACAAAAGTCACCTCTTTGTTATTCAATTTTTTACTTGCCTATCAAGGATTTGAATCGGGGCCTCCTTATAGGAGAGGTTATCCTTCACACAAAAGCTCTCAAAAGGAAGAATAGACACGGGATCACCGATACACTTCTTAAGCATAAAAACATGGAAAACCGGATGAACCAAAGCCAACTCACTAGGAACCTTAACTCATCGGCAACCTTACCAACCCTTTTCAAGATTTCATAGGGACCCACATAAAGACGACTCAACTTCCCTTTCTTTCAAAATCTAATCACCCCTTTCATAGGAGAAATTTTCAAATACACTTTATCACCTTCTTCAAACTATAAAAACCTTATCCAATGATCGACATAAGACTTTTGCCAACTATAGGCCGTTTGCAACTAGTTCTTATGATATGAACATTCTCTAAAGCCTGATAAATCAAATCGGGACCAAGAAGCGAAGACATACCAACTTCAAACCACCCAATAGGAGACCTATACCTCCTACCATAAAAAGCTTCACAAGGAGCCATGGATATGAATGAACGAAAACTATTATTATAAGCAAACTCCATGAAAGTAAAATGCTTATCCCAGTCTCCCTTGATATCAATGACGCAAGCTCTAAGCATATCCTCAAGGGTTTGAATAGTATGCTCTTCTTGACCATTCGTTTGGGGATGAAAAGTGATGCTTAGCTTCACCTTAGTACCCAACCCTTCTTGGAATGACCTTCTAAACCTAGATGGTAATTGTGCACCCATATCTAATATGATGGATAACGGAATACCATGGCGACACACAATCTCATATATTAAGATCCTTGCATAATCTTACGTAGAATAAGTTGACTTGATGGGAGTAAAATGAGCGTATTTGGTCAACCTATCCACAACCACCCAAATAGATTCATATTGCTTTTTTGTCTGAGGCAAACATACCTTAAAATCCATATTTATGTCTTCCCACTTCCAAGTAGGAACTTGGATTTCTTGTAGTAAACTGTCTGGCTTTTGATGTTTGGCTTTCACTTGTTTGAAATTTGGACACTTAACAATAAATTCTGCTATGTCCTTCTTCAAACCTTCCAACCAAAATACTTCCCTAAGGTCATGGTACAGTTTTGTCGAAACCGAATGAATGGAGTATCGGTACCCATGGGCTTTATCAAGTATTCGGTTCCTCAAACCATCAACATTGGGAACACACAACTTTACTTGATACCTTAAGACACTATTCCTCCCCCTTAGGAGGATGACTCATTAAGCTTACCATGAATCGATTCTTTAACTCCATCAATGGTTGATCAAGGTGTTGTTTTGACTTCACCTCAACTACCAAAGATGACTCAGAGTTATGATGGACCATAAAACCACTATTTTGAGAATCTTCCAATCTAACAACCAATCTGGCCAACCTATGAACATCTTTCACTATGTCTTTCTTGGCTTCCTCTATATGAGATACACTACCCATAGTCATATGACTTAGAGCCTCCGTAACCACATTGGCCTTGTTGGAGTGATAGAGAACACTCATGTTGTAACCTTTCAACAATTACAAACACCTTGTTTGATGGATATTCAACTTTTTTTGAGTAAACACATATTGCAGACTCTTGTTGTCGGTATACACATCAACATGGACACTATAAGAGTAATGCCTCCATATTTTCAAGGAAAATACCACGGCCGCTAACTCAGGATCATGAGTTGGATAGTTCTTCTCATGCACCTTATGTTGTCTAAATGCATAGGCAATTAACCTCCCATGTTGCATAAGCACACACCCTAGACCCACTAGGGTTTCATCACAATGCAAAACTAAACACCTTAGAGCCCGTTTGAATGGGCTTAATAAAAGCAGCTTTAAAAAAGTACTTTTGAAAGCGCTGAAACTTATTTTTAAAATAAGCAGTTATGCGTTTGGATAAAAGTGCTGAAGTTGTTATGCCAAACGTGAAAAGGGAAAAATAGAAAAAAGACATGTTAGGGTTATATGGGTAATTTGGAGATTGTATAAAAATATTAAGGGAAAAAACATAAAAATATGGTCAACTTAAAACAGCTTATAAGCTAAAAAAAAAAAAAGCAGCCCTACCCCAGCTTTTAACTTTTGGCTTAAAATAAGTTTTTTTTAACTTAAAATAAGCTATTTTGAGTATTGCCAAACAGTTAAATAAGTCAAAAACCAGCTTTTAAGTCAGTTTGACCAGCTTTTAAGCTGAGCCAAACAGGCTCTTATACCCTCCGGTAAAGTCAACTCTAGGGCTGAAGTAAGCCTATCTTTCAAGATTTGGAAGCTTCTCTCACATGCCTCCGACCACTCAAATTTCTTACTCTTTTGGGTTAAAGTATCCAATGGGAGATGCAATTGATACAAAACCATCCACAAACCTCTGATAATAACCCGCTAGACCCAAGAAACCCCTAATGTTGGTTGGAGTCAATGGCCTAGGCCAATTTTTTAACGCCTCAATTTTCCTTGGATCAACCTCAACTCCCTCAATCTAGATGATATGACCAAGAAATGCGACCGATCTCAACAAAAACTCATATTTGCTATTCTTGGAAAATAATTGGTTCTCCTTAAGCACATGTAACACCACTCTCAAATGGTTCATGTGATCACCCTCATTTTTCGAATATACCAAGATGTCTTCAATGAAGATGATGACAAATGAATCTAGGTAAATTTAAAACACCATATTCATGAGATCCATCAAATGTTGTCGGTCATTAGTGAGACCAAAGGACACTACTAAGAACTCATAGTGACCATATCTAGTTCGAAATGCCATTTTTTAAATACCCTAACCTCTCACCCTCAGTCGGTGATACCCCGATCTCAAGTCTATCTTAGAAAAGTAGCTTGCCACTTGGAATTGATCTTATAAGTCTTTAATCCAAGGGAGAGGATATTTGTTCTTCATTGCGACTTTATTGAGATGGTGATAATCAATGCACATATTAAGGGACCCATCCTTATTCTTCATAAACAATACCGGAGTACCCCATGGAGAAATACTAGGTCTAATAAAGACTTTGTCTAGTAAATCTTTAAGTTGAGCCTTCAACACTTTCAATTCAGTCGGAGCCATCCGATAAGGAGGAATTGAAATGGGATTTGTATCCTATAACAAGTTGATACAAAAATCAATTTCCCATTCAGGAGGAATACCGAGAAGATCATTAGGAAAGACCTTCAGAAATTCCCTCACTACGGGGACCGACTCAATGGGAGAAATTTCGGAGTCTAAATCATGGACTCTTACTATATGGTATAAACACCCTTTTGAAATCATTTTGCATTCTTTCAAACAAAAGATGATGCGACCTCTAGGAATATAATTTCCCCCCTTTCACTCTAAAACTGGCTCATTTGGAAAGCTAAACTTCACCACCCTTGTTCAACAATCGATAGAGGCAAATCAATTATGCAACCAATCCATACACAAAATGACATCAAAATCAAACATATCAAGTTCTACTAGTTCAACATAAGAAAATCTATTGGGCAACATTATAGGACAATTTCTATACACCCTTTTTGCAACAACTGACTCACCCTCCGGAGTAAACACTATAAAAGGCTCATGCAAGATATTGGGCAAAATTCAAACATTTTAGCTACTAGAGGGGTAATAAATGATAAGGTAGAACTGGGATCAAGTAAGGCATATACATCAATAGAGAAGACTTTCAACATACCGCTCACCACGTCGGCAGAAGTCTCTTGCTCAACCGTAGAGCAGAGGGCATAAAAGTGAATCTTCTTCAGAGCCTGATTTGAACTACTTGCTTGCCCATTACCATTTTCTTGACCCTTTACATTAAGGAAATTCCTAAACTCGTGAACACTCTTGCCATAACAAAAGAAATTAACCGTTCTAACTAAGCATTCCCCCACATAACCTTCTCTAAATTTTGCACAAGTAGGCGTCTTGTTTGGTGAACTAGTATCCCTTCCCTTCTTAGACTTAGGGTTAGACACCCTACCATCCCTAGACTAAACAAAATTTGAAGAAACTTGATTAGAAACCCTCTTCTTGAACCTAGGCTTTTCTTGAATCTCAAGCCTACCCTTTGACGAACCACCTTCAAAAGATCTTTCCCTCTTTGCATCCCTACTCTTTCTCTTAGCCCTTGACTCTTACACATGTTGTGCATGAACCATGAAAAGAGAAATGCTCATATTTTCATGTATCATGGCCGAATGACACTCCTCTTGCAAATCATCTGGCACCCTTATCATAAAACAGCTCATTTTATTCCTAGGATCGGAAACCAAAGAATGAGAATATTTTGATAATTTAGTGAATTTCAAGGAGTATTCAATCACACTCATAAATCCTTGACTAAGGTTGATGAACTACACCACTTTAGCCTCCCTCTTCTCCCTAGGAAATAATTGATCAAGAAAAGCATTCTTGAACACATCCCAAGTCACGGGTCCACCTCTTAAAGGCCTATTGTCCCTCCATCATATGTACCATGCTTGAGACACATCCTTGAGTTGATAAGTGGCTAACTCGACCTTCTCACTAGTAGTCAACCACATAGCATAATGAATCTTGTAGATTTCATCAATGAACTCTTGGGGGTCTTCTTCAACCTTAAACCCATAGAATGTAGGAGGATTCATCCTTGTGAAATCCCTTAGAGGGGAGGCCATGGTAGAAATTTGTTGGTGCGCTTGGCGTACAACCTTCCAATCATCTTGGGCCGGCATGGCTTGGGCTTGAGAAGTGACAGCTTGTGCTTGTTAAGTAATGTCTTGGTCCATTTGGAAATGAGCAGTCCTTATGGCATCATCCGTCAAAGGAGAAGGATTCACCGGGGCTTGGTCATCATTCACATTTTATTCAAAAGGAGGAACTTGATCACTTCGGGAGGAACTCCCGCATTGAAAGTCTCTTATTCAAGTCTTTGTGCCGCAATCCTCCGAGTATTCAATGCCTATATTCACAATAAGAGGATTAGATGCAAAACCACATTGAGCTAACACTCTAGAGGCACGATATTAGACATCCAAGAAAGTGAGGGTTTCCTAAGCATATCATAGATTCATATTCATAAGTGTGGCGCGCTTCAAAATTATAAATACAAACCTACATAGAATGGTTTAGACAGATACCGACTAAAAGATATTTAACCTCATGCTCTAATACCAAGTTTGTCACATCTGGGGAGCACCCCCTAGACGTAACTGGTGTTATTTTCCTCTTTAAAGACTAATACTAGCCTTTTAGCTTACATCATTACATTCATAGGTCAAAAAGCAGAAAATTTAAAACTTTTCATTACTTCTACTCAGAGGTTTACATAGACCTCTACATACACACACACACACATACACACAAACACACACACACACACAAAAAAACACACATATATATATATATGTGTGTGTGTATGTGTGTGTGTGTGTGTATCGAGTATACGTAGACCCTTCATATATGAAGATTACTTAGTCTTATACTTTTATTGCACATGGATATATAAATACAATAAAACTGGTCATACAATGTTTAGTACTCAAATGAAAGGAAAGAAACATAAGAGTCTTAATACTAAAACAACTTTACAGTTGATATTGGTATTGCCCTCGGAAAGTGAGGACCTACCCAACTTTGATGATCAACAATTCCAAGTATTCTTTGAATTCGTCTCCAAAATCCCTTCAACGACCGAAACCTAATATGTTGGGGGGAACAGGAAGAAATGCGGTTAATACACCACTTGTGCTAAATATGACACCATATGCTCACATATCATGAAAACATGCTAAAAATGAACCTTTCATGAAAACATGCTATGTTACCCTTTGAAAACCTTATGCACATTCAATAAGACTATACCAATCCATTAGGCACGTTCATTAAGTCCAAAGCATATGCACCACAACACCAACAATACTAAGTCTGATCAAGTAATTATACATATCATATAATTTGACACTTAATCACACAAGTCTATCATCAAGTCATAATAGAAACAAGCATAGGCAAGAGTTTATTTCAACATAATCCAAACAAGACAATCACCCATGACCCCTCATTAAGTCAAAAAGTTCAATGATCAAGCAAAGCTCCATGATCTTGCCCAATCAAGTAACCCAACAAGAATCATGACTAATATCCAACTTCACATAGCATATCATTTAACAATACATATCATCATACTTTAACAATAGAGATCAAATACATGTTCATAGAAGTAACCAATATCATGTAATGTCATTTAAATGTAAGATCATCATATTATTACCATTCACATTTATGAGCATTTACATACATAAGAACAACCTCCTAAGGCTTCCCTCAAGGAAAACTAGTGCAAGGCATAGGTAGTGTCTCATACCCTTACATAGTCTAAGTCAAACCTATTTGTCACCCTAGTTTGTTTATACTTCAATACTTCAATATAGTTTAGGGAAAACTTGCCTTAACAGACATAGACCACAAGAGCTAAGTGTGGAATCTGGTGTTGTGAAACTTTACACAGATGGAAGGTTGTGTATTGGCAAAAGTAAAACCAAACATAAACGTACCTTTCTAGGTGATCCACTAGCTAGTCATCCTATGGGGGAAACATAGTTCAAGAACTAAGAGATAGGTATAATCCCTCTACATACCACTTGGAAATTGGGGCCTCCTCTCATGAGAATCCATTTTATGAGTATCCTTCATTGGGGAGTCAACACCACATGTGGAATTATAGGGTGAATCTTTCTCTACGGGAATTCATCACCTCCCATTTTCAAGTTCGCTCGGTGCTAAGCTAAGTCCCTTTTGAAATGTCTTTAATGTATTTATTAATCATCATAGCTTATTGTATGTCATAGGGTCTAACCCTTGTATAATCATTATTATCATAGCTCAATAAGAATCACATGAGTATAATCCTTTCACTACAATTCATATAACTGAGGTTAGCACATTTACATATCTCTTCATTATAAGGCACATTGGTAAATCATTCACCATACTTATAAAATTTAAATCTTATCCAAAACCTCATAAATCTTAGTCAAGACATTTCAATTCAACATTATACAACCTTATTAATCTTAATACAAGGCATACTCCAATACAACATCGTGACAAAATCACAATTAACCATAATTTGAAGTAAAAAAATAGGGATAATTAGACATACCAAATCTCCTTAATAATCCATCACCAAGGTCTTACCATCAACCCTTAACTCAACCTAATTATGGGGTAGTTTTATCATAAACCAATAACAAAAATGATAACAAGGCTAATTGAATCACTACATCACAATTCATCATTAGCGCATAGCTTAGAACAAGTTACTTAGGTCAATTCACAACATACTTCATAACCTAGATCAACTTCTCAAGAACTAGAATGATAAGATCATCTAGTAGTCTTTAATTGACCTAAAATTTTGTATGTCCATTGATAACGGCCAGTAAGAAGTACTCATTGCTATGTGATTATGTTTTCTTAAGGTTGTTAAAATGATTTTTAAGTTGTTCTTTCAAATTAAAATGTGATTATGTTATATGTGGTACATGATTACACGTGATGAGTTAACATTGAATTGATATATGATAAGGATATAGATCTGATTTATTTTTCTCAAATTGTTTGAATCTTAATATGATCATATGTTTGAAGATAAATATTAATTTTGAACTCTGATTGATCTGAAATTTTGTAGATTCATCAGAAATGATCAAATTTAAAATACTCATTGTTATGAAGCGATTTGACAATTTGAAAGTCGTTTAGATAATGGTTTTAGATATTTTTTTGGTATACTAGTGATAGGTTTTGTTCTCTATGGTCCTCATGGCTAAATTTTAGTGAAATATTAAGTTCATTCATTGGCTTAGACTTTCCTCCATATCGGATGAAATTAATACAAGTCATTAAAGTGTAATCTCTAGTTTTGATTATTTATATTGACTCTCCTAAACTCAGTAATATTTTATTCCTTCGTTGGATCTAGGGATGATCATATTCACTTTACTTAAATTAGCATATACTCTCCATCAGAGTTAGCTTTTGTATAAATTTTATTGAAGTGAATATCTGACACCACATATATATGTTGCATGAGGTGTCATTTTTCATCAAAATTTATTTTTGAAGATGCATGGATATCTATGAGGGGTGTTTTGAGTTTTTTTCAATGCATTCTCTAAAGTAAATACTTTTTAGAATTTTGTGGGTGTAATTGATTTCATTCACTTGTCGTCTGTTGAAGAGAACGTGTTGTTCCATATAACTAGAACTATGCTTCAACTATTGAACTTTAAGGTGTTGTTCGGTGGTTTGGATCATGAGGATCCCCATGAGCATATCGAAAAAAATTGATGATTGCGGGTTATTCTCCTTCAAGAATATATCCCAAGATTTGGACTGATTGAGGTTGTTCCCATTAACTCTAATGGGAGAAGTGTGTAAGTGGCTAGTTGAATTGCCACGAGAATTAATCACTTCATGGGAAGAATTTATTACTGCATTTCAAGTGCAAATTTCCGTCCTTCGAATATGATGAATCTTCAGGATAAAATTAAGAGATTCAAACATGAGGATGATGAGACCATTCATGAAACTTGGCTACGATTCAAGAAGTTGGTGCTTCAATGCCCAACTCATGGCTTGCCTGAAAAATATGTTGTTTGAATATTTTTACCGAAGCCTTGATTTGGTAAATAAGGGTGTTGCTTACCAGCTTTATCCTGGAGGTTTGATGCAATAGTATGATGTAATAGAAACTTAACTGTAGGATGGCATGAGTACAATCAATCCATCTTGGTACACCCGTGAAGATCGGGTTTCCCCACTCACTTTAAAATTTACCAAGGAGCAGAGGGAGAGAGACCAAGAGAGGGACCAAAACATGGCCAAGATCACGGCACAAATTGAAATTTTTCGGCGAAATGTCATGGGTGCTTGTCCTTGGGGTGTAAATGTCATGGGTGTTTGGGTGTATAAATCCCGAAGAAGCCAACTTTGAAGCTTTGTATAGTGAGGAGGTAAATTTCCTAGCCAACCAAGGTGGTGGTTATCATTCAAACCACCCTAATCAAGGTGGTAACCAAGGTTGGAGCACGAATGAAGGTTGCAGAGATCATGAAGAGAATAGAAGGACCAAAATCACAATCACAAAGATAGGAGAAAGATAGGTATGTTCCTCCTCACGAGTGTCAAAAGTCAAAGGATCCAAAAGGTGGCCGGACTGAGGATACTTTTTCTCTTATTCTAAACAAAGTTGAAGGGTTGGACAATATTTTAAATAAATGAAAGAAGACATGTCGACCCTTATCCAGGCAGTTACATAATATTTCGTCTCTATCGAGTAGTATGAGACCCAAATGGATCATATCTCGTCTCATTTAAATGTCAGACAACTATGGGATTTCCTAGTGATATTATGGGCAACCCCAAGAATGAGGTTTGAGCGCGGACTTGTGTCGGGTAGTGAAGTTAACTAAGGCATTTCTTGGAAGGAAACCCAAGTTGTTATTTGCTTTCTTTTGTTTTTATAAATAATGATTTGTTGATTGTTGAGGACAAAGTGTGGAAAGTGTTTGAAAGGTGCAAGTTCGAGAGCCAAAAGTCCAGTCGATCACTCACTGAGGAGGTCAACGAGCTCAACTTGCACTATCGTTTGACTCAATAAATTTTCAAATTAGAGTTTGTAAAACTCGGTGAGCCTAGGAGCAATTTGCCAAATCACCGACCAGATTGCTGATCACTATTTAGTCCTCCATTTGGACCCCGGCCCATATAAACTAGAGATTTTGTAAATCTTAGCATGGTAAGTTCCCAATCAGTGTGTCACCGAATGGGTCGGCGAGAAATACTAATGTCACAGAATGGGTGAGAACTTGACGGTTTTTAAAGGCCAAAGGTTCAAACTTTCAAAAAAATTCACTTTCCCTCATTTTTAAACTTCCCAAACTCACACCCGCACTATAGTTTTGTATATTTTTGTGTTTTTCCCACATTTTTTCACCGTATTTGTGTTAAGAGTTGGATTAATTTGTCTCCTAATGTTTCAAAGTATTTTATTCAACATCAAAGGTTAGTTATCAGAACCACGAATTAATTTTTTTTCAATTTGTACTCATTTACAATTGATTCTTATCTTTGTGATATGTGTTGCGCCTCTTTGATTTTTAATTATGTGACTGTATGCTCATGTGCGTATTTAAATTTAAATATCGTGCCTATAATGATAAATTCCCAAAATTATCATGCTCAATATTAATTAAAATTGTGGGGTTATGCTTGCATGTTGTTGGGTCTACTCGGGTTAAGTCTAAGTAACCCGCATTTGTGCCAAATAACATAATTTGCCCAATGATGAAGCGGTTGATATCATTTCTAAGGGAAAAATCATCAAATTGCCAAATTTTTCCAAACCACGAGAAGTTTGAGTATCCCCGGAGCATGGGTATAATTTTAATAAGAGGAGTGCATATTCTGATATTTTGTTCGGGTTGCATGTTGAATTTGAGAAGTTGGGTTGAAGTAGGCATGTTGGGTCATTTGGTGAGCTGGGTCGAGTTTTCCGAATAATCGGTAGTCCACCGAAGTTGCCCTTATCACCTTTAATTACATAATAAATTTGAGGTTTGGTTCTCTAAAATTCGTCCACATGTCTGAGTTTGCCGAGTGCACTCGACGACTCGCCGAAGGCCTTCCTTCATCACTCTTTGTCTGCTCTCCAACTCTTGTATTAAACTATAACTTTTGGCGGTCTAGCCCTTGCTTGTCGAATGATGTCGGTGATTTTCTGATATTCTCTTACCATCCTTGACAGACCAAATTTTTTGGGATTCTTGAGTCAATCCTTTTGGTGAGCCGATCTAGCTCCCCAAATGGATTCAGTGACTCATAGACTGGTTCAGCTAGTCTTTCTGCAACTTTGATTGAATTATTACTTTTTTTGGTGTTTTGCATATATGTCAAGAACTAATATCGACATGCCACCCCGCAAAAGAGTACGTTGGTATCAATGAAAGGAGAGAAAATCCTCCTAAAAAATATGAACTGAACCTCAAACGAGAGTCAAGGGAAAAGGAAATAGGCCCGCATATGAAGTTAAGGAGCACAACTCCGATAGAGAAAAAGTGTATGTTGACTCCCGGCATCATTATTTGAGCCTAAGGATTACCAGAAATTATATTCTCAAAGGATGGAGATCCATGCTAGATCTCATCCTAACTGAATTAGAGTCCCAACATCCCCCTTGTTCGGCAGACACATTGCCAGCTTCGGCACCTCCTGTGGCTCCAGTACCACTAGTAGTTCCTCTTACTTGATTCCTAAATAGATTAAAAGTTGATGGGCTGTGAAATATTCTCGAAGAGAAGCTATTATTCACAGACAGACTAGAAGGAAGATGTAGTTGCAAAAATTTTAGATTTTCAGTGGGCCTAGAGGCCCTTATATACCCACTTGGGTCTGTGAGTTCTACTCTACTCACAGTGATTTGGTACCTCAAGCGAAGTAAAAGGCAAGTGCCTTCAGATTAATGAAGTCATTTATGGTTCGAGGTGTAGAAATTAGGTGTTGCAGCGATATCATGAACATTGTCCTTGAGAAGGCCACATGGTTCAAGCATGATTATGAGGGCTTAGAGACAGCTCGGTCCCTAAATGACTTGAAGGGATGGATTCCCCCCCCCCTTCTTTTGGATGTCACACCAAGGTGGATAGAGGCGGGAGTCCACATAGAGAAGAATGACTTGAATGTAGTTTCCCAGTATTGGTTTAGAATCATCAGAAGCTCCATCATGCCTCATAGAACAATCTATCCTTCGACATTTAAAGGAAGCTTGCTTAGGATCAATCTCAGCGAAGAGACTGCTCAACTTGAGACTTCTTATTGAGCAAGAGATGGCAATGAGGACCAAGTAGAGACAGACCTCTCTTCCATTCTCAGTCTGAATCACGCAGTTGTGTCGCATTGTGGAGTCCCCAGTGATGCGACTAGAGATACTGACGTTACCCCTTCATCCTCCACAGACATTCGGCGTGTTGAGGCTGAGTACATTCTAGATGAGGATGAAAGAATAAGAGAACCTCTGGTAGATACATCTCTAGAGGTGGATATCAATTCTATACATAAAGAGGCATCTTTGTCTACTCCTCGTCTTTAAGTACATTTGTTCCTACTTCTTCTTCAGAGAACCCAGGTGTTTCAACCTCTAACTAGCCCGTCAATATTACTCAGGCGATGATCAAGAAGATACGGCACATGTCCTATTCAGCTGATGAAGGGGTTATTCAACTAAAGATATTTCCCATGGATGATCGAGATGGGAATCCAGGTTGCACTTATCCCTATCTAGACTTCCATTGACACTCTCACTGAGATTTTAGGCTTGTGAGAGAATACAGTGGGAGACCTCTAAGGTCATGACATTGAAATCCGAAGAAGAAAAATGAAGGAACGATGTAGACTATCTAAAGTCTACATACTTCACTTCATTACTAAAGGTTGTGGATGATGTAGATGCCTCAGAGACTTCTTGACTCCTCCGGCAACCACTGCAAATGTAAGTAGGGATGGCACAACAGCTGATGAGTCAGAGGTCGAGAACGATGAAAAGCAGATCGAGGTGAGAGAGGAGAGCATATATGGAGATTTGTTAGATCTAAAGGAGACGATTGTACATTCGGTGATCCAGATATTACTAACGGAGATGTCCGTGGTAGCTCCTAATGGACCCACTACTTCTGAAGTGACACCGGACACTAGTTTCCAGACAAACAGAGCGACTATTTAGAAATGATTCCCTATTTACCTGCCTCTTATCATACTTTTATTGACTTTTGGATATTTTGCTTGAATTTCAGAACAAATAGCTTTTGTTTTTTGGTGGGGTGAGGCCTGCCTTGTCTACTATTATTCTGTTTATATATTTGAATTTGTGTTGAATATTGCTTTTTGGCACTATTTTTGTGGATTATTGATCTTGATACTCATTGTTTTAATTGTAATTATATTTGTATCCTACCAAAAATATTTGTACCACCTCTTGTAAGTGTTTGAATCTGGTTGTTCTCTTGTTAATTCGAGTATCGGTATTGATCAATACCGATGAATTCAATAGTGCTCATAATTGTACAAAAGTCAATATACGGCTATAATGAGGCCAAATGAAGTTGAATAGGCTATATGTGAACTCTTTGCATCTCTTTGCGACTAGCCAATTATCAAATTGAGTCTATTTTGATGAACATTGCACATTAGAAAAAGTTTGGAGTCTTGTTTGACATTGATGTTAATGTTTTGCGTAATGATCTTAGGATGAACCATGTATAATGACACCTAGAATTTTTCCCACTGGTCCGGTTGACTAAGTGATGCAAGATCTTGAAATGATTTTATGAAACTTTAAAGAGTCAAACAATTTGACATGATACCTATTTGTTGCCTGACTTGTGAGTGTGTGAACTTCGCTTGAAAACCTTTTTAGTCTTAGACTTTTCTTGGAGTAAACTTTGATGAAATTGTGACCTTTCTTTATCCCTTTTATCCTTAATCCTAATGAGATTTGGTTTGTATGAATAGAAAACTTAGGCCAAAAGCCTAAGTTCGGGACGTGGTGAAAAGAGAATGTAAATGAAGAAGTTCAAAGAAGTCCCCTTTACCCATGTTTTTGAAAGAGATGAAACCCCTCTATATAATAAAAAGGAAAAAAGGAAAGAAGAATGAAAAATAAAAAGAATGAAAAAGTTTGAATAAAGTTGTGAAAGTGCAAAGAAAGTGGGGTGATTGGTATTCCATGGAAAGTGAATAATAGGGTGACCTATGAGCATAAATAAGAATGATGAGGACAATGAAAGGAAGTGTTGTTCACAACACATTTCATGATAATAGAAGTCATTAAGACTAAATAATCATACCTTTACACTCAGCTTTGTTACAAGCCTTGAAAAGACCTTATTTATCTTGAATGAACTGAAACAAGTATTGAATAGAAAACACGGGCAAAATTATGGATGAAATCATACATTGTGAACATCTTTGTGAGTGTGAGTGTCGATAGTGAGTGAAGAGCTATAAATTTTTTAACCATTGTGTGTGAAATGGAATCATTCTTCCTGTGAGGGCATTTGAGCACCTTTGTTGAACTTGAACTTGCATTTGAAGAAAGCATGGTGAACTTGAGAATCTTTCTAATGCAGAGTCATAACTTGAATCTTTGAGTGAACGATTGGTCCTTGCATGAGTAAGTTGGGTCTATTTGTGTTTATTCCTGATTGAGTCTTGTGAAGCACTATTGTGACACCCTTTTTGGACTGTTGAACTTGAGTTTTATTAGAGAACAAGCAAAAGTTTAAGTTGGGGGTGTTGATTAGTCCACGATTTTCACTCATTTAAGGATTTATTTGGATAGATTTAGTGTCCTCAAATGCTTATTTTGTACCAATAACATATGTAAAATCATTGATTTTCAAGTATTTGGATTGAGAAATAAAGCATGGACGCTAACGAGCAAAAAGGAACAAGGTAGCTGAAAGAATGAAGAAAAGACGGTACGTTGATCGCTTAATCCATAGGGTGAGTCACCAAATGTCTATAATCTTGTCTAAAGTTCCAGTGTGCCAAGACATGAAGGAGAAAATCAAATAGGCGAGAGAAAGGAGCAGTTGGTGTGTCACCGAACGGTTCCACTATGTAAAGTTGGACCGCCCAAAGTTATAGAACTTGAGGAAGCTAAAAGCCAAAGCAAAAAGGTGATAAAATTGACCAAAGTGCGGATCACCGAGTTGATCGGTGATCCTGACTTATTACGTTGAAGGCCAAAGCATATTTTTGGCGACTATAAATTCATTTTTGAATATTTAGGTTGTATCTTTTGTCAATAAAATTTTATTTCTGAACATTCATTATAGTAAATTTTGAGTTTAAACTAAGAGTATTGAGACAATATTTTCTTAGCTTTGAAAAATTGAGGTTTTCCACCTTTAAGAAACTGTTAGTGGGTTTTTGAGATTCTTCAATTTACACCTTTCTAAAGAAGAAATTACTTAGTTGTTGGAAACACAATTTAGTAACGATTTCTATATTTTTATGATGTCTAGCTAAAACCCCAATAATTAGGGTGTGATTATGGATTAATTTAGCTTATGGGTATTGCTATTTGTTAGTTTAAATGTTGTTTAAAGTTAGTTTCATTTAGTAATTGTATTACAGGATTGTAGTTGCAAATGCAATCTTACTTTCGTATTTTTGGCTTGCTCAAGAAAGAGGTTTTAATACCAAGATTATTTTTGATGGTATGTAGGTATTGGGTTGTCATGGGTTCATCTCAAGAGACTGAATCTTGAACCCTTTTCCACACATTCAACTTGAGAGAGTGAATGGACTAAAGCGTAGAGAGTTTATGGACTAAGGCATATGTTGTTCTCAATTGCTTGCTTGTTGGTGTTCGAGAGAAACCGACTTGATTCTGGGAAAATATTCGAGACAAAGTTTATCCCCCACTAAAGTCTATCATATTCACTAATTTAAGCTATATACTAACAATTGCAGTTACCAATTTGTCTATATTAGCCTATAATCGCATCACATTCCAAGAACCCGTCTCAATATTATTATTTTCATATTATTTATTGTTGTTGTAGCTGATAGTTGAAACCAAATCCCCTATTATTTGACATTCGTGTCACCGCTGATTTGAATTGTGTTTTTATTCGATAATGTCAATTTCTGTGATTGAATAGAACATATTTGAATCGCATGGAAAACTCACTATGCCAACTGATATTTATTCTACTAAGCTTCTGGTTTACTTTTCATGTGATTCCCATAGTTGTATACGACAAACAACGGGAAAAGATGGGTAATCTTATGCGTAAATATTTATAACCCACTTTTGTTGTAGTAATTTGAAGATATTGCATCTTCCCGTGATTTATTGTCTCAATATAATGTTTTTTTTCTTTTCAATTCTTCCGAAAGTAAAATAGTTATTTTAGACTTACTAGAACCTCAATACTATGAACAATTTCATTTTTCTGGAGCTTTTTCTGAACTCTCAATCAATTTTTTGTATTATCACAAAATTCACAACGCCTTCTTATGGTGACCATCTCCTTCAAAGAGAAAATTATTATTATCTTCATGGTTAATATTATCCCTGCAAGACTTATTTCTTCACAATCATTGTAAATTTTGTGTAGCCACACAATAATATTTATTTTGATCATGGCCACAACCTTTATATAGGAAAGAATTATTTCTTTCTTTTTTCCTTCAATAATTCACAATTTAACATACCACAATATTTGTGTAGTACTTAAAGTATATGACTGCATGACCATTTATGTCAAAATATTTCTTTTCAATCTCTCAAATCTCCCGTAGAGGTGAGATGTTTTATTCATCCTACAATACATGAACATGTTCTCATTCATAAAAACATTTCCTTTAAAAAATTAACCATAACCATTTGAACATGCTCCATATGTTTTTATTAGAAACTCATTGTCATACTTTCGTATTTATGAAATTTATGTGACTCACCTCAATATCACTTTAAGAGGTCAAATATACTGCCACTTTGCATTTCTTCATTTTGATGAAGGATTTACAAAACATTTCAAATTGGATTGCACCAATAACAATGTAGCCAATAACTTTTCATATAACTTTAATGAATAAAAATTACCTTCAAATTTTGAAGGATTATATTAAGAACTCATATTGTTCTTCCTTTTAATTACCATAATGATGACCATTAACATTTTACCATGGCTATATGCATACATTAAATCACTTGTCATCTTTCAAACATATTATACAATGATACCACATTCACATATGAGAATGGAGAAAATTAATTAGGTGGATTTAATGACTTTTCACCAAAATTTCATCATTTTCCGTAGTCATCATCATATTATAACTATAGTGAATTAGGAATTAAACTCAATGTCTTATCCATATAAAGAATCCTTAATTCAAAATATCACGCCCCGAGCCTACACCCTAGACGTGGTCGGCACCCAATGACCATGTTTTCCTTCAATGAACCCTTGGTCTGGCTTACTCAACTCAGTGAAAGACTTAACTCAATGATAAAAAAAGAATCATTCTAACAATGATAACTATAATATAAAGATCTTGGCCAAAATTTTATTTAGGTGTCAAAATAAAATATCTGAAATAATTGATAAAAAGAGAATCAAAACTGACTATCAGAATGACAATCCGTCAATGAAGCCTCTACATATTAAGATGGATGTTGGGACAAACCGCACAACATCCTAAAAGTAAACATGAAAATAAATAGAGGAGTCCTCTAGAACGGAAGGAGGCTCACCACTAACTCTGAGTGCTTAAACTAAATCAAAGAGGTGCTAGATGTTGATCCTGATTACATACGCCTGCATCATGAGACGATGCAGGCCAGCTAACATTTATACATTGAATGTATGAGTATGCGAGTTGGAATGTTAAACAACAACTTAAGCACGAAGAGAATAAGAAGAAACACTTACATTTGGCTCTCCTCAATTAGTGAAATACAAAACATAACATAAAGCAATAATGACACATGCAATATTTGTAAAGCTTTCAAAACAATGTAAACAACTTAGTTCATTAAATAAAATTTAATAATAAACTCAATATTACTTATATATGAAAGTAAAATAGTTTTTGTGGGAGATGCTCTAACAGACAACCACCGCTATGAGCCTAAGTGGTAATAAAAAATCTCGCCTACGCTATCAGAATTATCTTATACTTTGTTGTCGCATAGAACTCCTCTACTTAGTGGATCCACTAGCTTAGTTTGTGTGATAATTTAAAAAGTATGACCCATTAATACCCATGATGAATACATGGTTTTCATGGAGACTTGAGTTAATATGGCCTCTCATCCCCACATTGATTCTCAATATTACTCCCAAAATATATTTTAGCTCATATGTTTTTAAAAACAACTTCCTTCTTTGGGTTGAGATAATTTCTCTACACTAAGCTTTAAAAATCTCTCTTGGACTCAATTTTCCCTTTGCTTATTCAAAACTCTTTTGGGAAATCATAGTTTCCTGGGAAAGACCACTTAGCGCAGCGGAATAGGAAAGAGAGCATTGAGCATAGGTTTCGTGTCACCAGAAATCCTTTTTCAAACTTAAATGTGAAAACCATTCATGAACTTTTTAGGAAATACTTTGTTTCCTTATAACATTTGAGAAATGAACTAAACTCTTTACTCTTTGCTTAACGTGAAAATTTGATCTTAACTCAACTCTTAAATAATACTTAGTTCCCTTTATATTTCTTCAAATAAAGACTTCAACTTTTACTCTTTACTTTGACTTGAATCTTGAGCCTTAAAATGAAGTTAAAACGTTTAATTAGGACTCTTGAAAACCTTTAAGACATTATTTTGATTTACTTGCTAGACTTGATCCTTAACTTCTTTGACTTTGAATATTAACTTTCTTTGAATTGGATAAAGGATTCAAGGATATGATTCATTTTCATTAGAGATTTTTAGGTGTTTAGAAATCATTTTAAGTAATTAGAATCATTGTAAGGTGTTATGTACCTTATAAGGACTTAAAAAGTCTCAATTACGAAACTAGGTGGAAAATGCTGATATGGACGCGTCAGGGCGCGCTGCACTAGACCATTTGGTCTGAGGCCTCATCTTGGTGCACTGGAGGCGCGCCTCCCAAATGCCCCTAGAGCAGCTGGAGCACGTTGTTCTTAGTGCTGCCCATGTATGGCAAACAAACTTCTCTCTTTGTTTTTTGGTCCGAAATCGCTTAAACATCCATAGTTCTATCCCAAAACCCTTAGGATCATCAATACATTTAATACCCAACAGATCTAACTCAAAATCAACATCGAAAACTACTAATCAACATCAATGAGTATTCAATCAACTCAACCAAGTATGGATTCGACAATATTTATCAAGAATTCACTTCTTATAATGTTAACAATTCCAAAACCACTGAATTGAAACAAGATTGGTGTGCATATGAATTAACCCAATACAAAAGATCTCACATAATTTTATAGGGATCACCCCCGATAAATTCCACTTGAAATCCCTTGGCATTCTTGGTGAAACCTTGATCTTTCTCTTGTTTCCTTCTTGTTTCTCTTTTCTCCAAGTCCTAGGCGTAAAGTTGAACTTTTCAATCTGACTAAAACTTGTTTTTACCCCCAAATATATCCCTAAAATGAAATAGGAAATAAATGGGTGAAAATGCTAGTCTTTCCTTAAATTCGAAATGGACTTTCCTTACTTCAATAGCCAAACTTCTTATAGGCTTATCTCCCTCATACGATATCAAATTCGTGCAAACTCGGCGCCGTTGGAAAGATCTTTCCAACCATAGAAATAACTACCTCTAACTCATCGTTTGCTATAAATTATGGACATTTGAAAATTACCAAAACTCACTTCTTAAACTTAGGAAATTTTTCAGATTTTTCCCTTTCTTTCCAGAAGTGATTATTTTTAGTTTCTTATCTTATCCCTAGCTATTTCGAGTTACGAGATGTTACGATAAATCAATGGGACTTGAACCCAACATATTATTATCATGACGCACCGATACATCAACTCGATATCTTACCCACTTAGAGTGACGACAGATGAATTCATTAACTTACGCTCAATCATTGACTTAATAAACCAAAGTGTTATCAAAAACTAAATATTGAAACCCATAAATATAGTCCGAATTGGACTTCGAACATAAGAAAATGAACAAAATATTTAATTAATTACAACAACATGTTGGAATCATGTAAAAGTCCCAAGTTAAAATGAATTAAAACCTTTTAACACTCTTCAATATTGTTACGAAGATTTAACGTAATTTACTAACCATTTTAAAATAACCACAAAATAAAATTTGTTAGTACAAATAATATATTGATAACTCAGGTAGTAAATGTTTAGATAAATAAAAATATAGGTACAAAAGTAACCAATAATGATAATCCAACCAATATGTATATGCCACATAACTCAATAACTTATCTTTTAATAAAATAAGATCATAAAGAACAATGTCTTTACAAATTATTAACTAACAAAACTAATTTTACTTTTTAAATATATAAGTGATCAAATCAAAAGTTTTCTCAAAGTAAAAATGACTTGCTTGACTCATATGTTTTTGAGATGGTAAGAAAACTAATGATGCATGGTAAAAAGTAAAATAGAAAATAGATTATATACTAAATTTCCTTGTTTCCGAGAGAAAAATAAGCACAAATATTTTTACCTTTTTTATATATATTTTGCTTCAATCCTTCAATAGTAGAGTAATCGTGTTGATAACATGTCGTAAAACTAAAGCTTAAAAAGATAAAAAAAAATATAGAAGAATAAAGCAATAGAAAGAGGGAAAAAGAGTGTAACCATTTAAAATTTATTTAAGTATAAATTTATTAAATGATTTGGATTATATTAAATTAATGAATATACTTATGAAATCAATATTATGGATTAATATAATTGAATTAATTATTTAAATTCAGTCAATATGAATTTAGTTAAAGTCCGCTCCACAAAGCCCATATGTCATGTCAATTGAATCTGATTAGCCGAGGAGAGTCCTATTTCAATCACAACTCCCCTATTTTAAAACTATAAATAGGGGTCTTCATAATTCAAAAAAGAGGACAAATAACTTTAACAAGAAGCTAGCAAAATCTTGTGGATCAAAAGTCGCAGATTTCTCTACAAGTCCAAGAGTTCAAGCATTTAAATTTCAAGAACGATAAAGATCAAGATCAAGACCGTCGCATTCGATATCAATATCTTAGACCTCGGATTCAACAAGAAGTCAGGATCAAGATAAATTTCAAGTTCAAGTTCAAGATCAAGATAAACTCCAAGGCAAGATCAAGTCCAAGTCCAAGTTCAAGTTCAAGCAAGATCAAGATAAATACCAAGTTCAAAGATCAAGCTCAAGAGACCTTGAATTTATATTTGAAAAGGCAAATTCAGAGGAATCATAGAGATTGTAACACTTACATTTGAAGTAATAAATGATTGTTGCTATAATTTTCCATTCTTGATTATTGTTTTATCGACGGGAATTTCAATGTCTACAAATTCGTGTACGCCTAGTGGGACAACCTCTACCTCTCGTCTCAACTTTTCAAGCATCAAAGAATATAGAGATGACTTCCATAAAGAACAACTCTCAATCAACTGCCTCTAAGGACACTAGCTCCAAGTTCTCTACTAAAGTTGAAGGCATTCTTGGTGTTACCTTTGGATGTTTCAGAGCTATTACGAGAAGCAAGGATGCTACGCTATCACCACAAAAATTTCAAGTGTCGTCCGTATCTACTCTAGATTTTGGGTCTGCGACTCCAAAAGGATCAACATCATCCACAAATGCTATAGAAGGGGAAAGCAGTGTTATTGAAAATATCAAGAAGACCTTAGCTATATTTGAGCAATATAGTTCAATGAACTCGACCATAAGAAAGAACTATGAATCAACCAATGAATCATCTCCACGTTTATTGTGTAACGTGAGTCCAATAAAGATAAACTTACGTGATAATTCATGCTATTCTCCTATATCTCCAGTGATCATACAAACAATAGTGGCTGCTACTTCTTCCCCTGAAGAACAACTCGAACATCTGACAAAGTTGGTTAAAGGATTGTGTCACGACCCGCATGTACACCCTAGAAGTTAGGGCATTCTTAGTTCATAACATGGCATACTTGACCTCTCAGAGGTACTTTACAAGACCTTTAACATTATTCATTGCATAAATATGATAATTACATGGAATTAAAACTTTTTTCTTCAAAAATATAATGTGGAAGCCATTTCATAAAACGTCTAACATATGTCTCAAAACCATATATGACATCATGAGTAGAATAGTGTTTATTCAAGTCCCCTAAAAGTCTAAACATGAAAGAATATAAAAGACATCATAGTGGTGGTGTCCTCGGATGCTATGAGGATTCACCAATCTTCTCTTCTTTGAAACCTTGGAACTCTACCAAGCAACTAAACCTTCTTGAGACCTTACATGGACAACATGTAGGCAATGTGCGTTAGTATGATATGTACTAAGTATGGAAACTATCATCCAAACATAAGATATCTCTAAGGGTTAGTCAATAATAAACATAATTTTCACGAATGGGGAGCACCCCCTAGAAGTAACATGGTGTACTTGACCTCTCGGAGATCTTATACAAGCCTATAGTTATCATTCATCGCATCGACATAGTAAATTTAGCGGAAAATTTAGAACTTTTCATAGCACCTCATATGCTAGGAACTTTACTTCATATACATATAAAGTATAAGTCATAATACATATATAGACTCTAAGTCTCTTTGACATGTTAGACTCAATAACTTTGGAGTACATTAGGGACATGGACCTTAAGACATAGTACAAACTATACAATATTTAATAGACTTTACAATAAGTACACATTAGGACATTCTTTGACTTAAGGATTCCTTTCCTTGAGCTTGCCAATCACCTATCAAGCTCTTAACCATTCAAGATATCCGTTAAGCATACATAACCTACACTTTGTTTAAAAATTAGAGAAGAATGGGATTATTACAAGAATGCACTAAGTATGGCAACCATGCAAAAACATGCATTTAAAAGGGACACTTTCTTTGAAATCATACTTCATGCCATTTTGAGTAAGTCATCATAAAACCTTTATCATTATCATATATATCATTTTAAAGCTTCATATAAACACAATCGAAGGACAAAAATCATAGAAAAGCACATATAGAATTTAAGTCCAAATTGAGGTCACTTTACAATGAGCTCATTCCTCTTTACAGTGAACTCTTCCTTTTATTTTATTAATCTCCCAACTAATCCTTTAGGGATACTTGGTGCAATGTATCACCTTACGAACACAAAGAAAATCATACATATCATCTACACAAGTCAATACATACCATCATAGAAGTATAATACCACATAGACATAGCGAAGTCAAGAACTTCATCATATAGTCAACAAGATCAACATCACACATAAAGACTTTTATCATGCACATCTTCATAACAAGTAGACAAATACTACAATGTCATGCATAGGGAACATATACATAGTGACATGCATTAGAACACCTTCCTTGAACTTCCTAAGGAGCTACTTGTGCAATGTCTAGATGGGTTCATTACTTCCACCTATCTTAAGTAACCTCCCTTAAGTCATTCTATTTAGGTTCCTAGTCATTTACTTCCATTGTCAATTTTACTTTAGGGAATCCATAGCCTTAAATGACATAGACCATGTGATGCTAAACATGGAATCCGGTGTCATAAAACCCCACGCCGAAAGGAGGTGGTCTACCGGCCAAAGTAGAACCAAATGTGACATAGCTTTCTAGGTGGATCCACTAGTTAGTATCCTATGGTGGCAACATAGTCATGAAACTTTGAGGTATATGTGAAAACCCTCTTTATTCCAAGATTAGGAATTGTAGTTATTCACTTATGGAAACCCTATCTATGCCCATTGAGGCATTGTGGTTATCCAACTCGTGAGATTTATGGTGACCTACCTTCCTACCATGGGAAGGGATACACACTCATATTCAAGTTCACTCAGTGCTAAGCTACGTTCCCTTAATTAAAAACCTTATTATATTTTTACTTTATTAATCATAGGTTTAGCAGGGTCATCCCCTCATATGCTGAACTCATAGGTCATAGATGGAAGTTTATCAACCTAAATCATGTAAAAGAACCCACTCACATGAACATAGCATATGTAAAGCAGTATGAATACACCATTCAAGGCCCCTCTCTTGACTAGATATTCATACATATGTGTGTGTATACATATATGTGAGAGAAAATTTCACATAACACACTAAGTCACAAAAAATCATATATCAATGCATGAATCTATAGGAATAACTATATGAGAAAACATTTCATATAAACCCACTAAGACACTATGAACATTCATACTTCATCCTTTTATACACATCATATTCAAAACATGTTCATATATTCATCTTTCATATACATAGAAACCAAACATATGAACTATCTTATCAAGATACACATGTGCAATGTATAGACAAGGTCCCATACCCTTGCCGATACTAGTACACCTATCAAGTCATCTTATCAAGGAATACATAACATACTTCACATACATATACTTTACATGAATAGTAGTAGACATTAGTGAATATGAAAACAACCTTTCATTTAGACACCATGACCTATACTACTTATAACATGCATGTAAGTGAGAGTGTGTGTACATTGACCAACATGATCACACGATGGCTATCAATAACTTATTTAGGCAGCCACCCTCTTAGACCACATTATACTTCCAAGAACATACCACACAACACATAAGAGCATAGGAGGCAAGACAATATAAACATTATAACCAACTCTCCTAACTTTAGCTATTTACACTTTCATATAAGGGGTACATGGGTAGGGGCTACTGACCATTTTAACACATAAATGGAAGCACCTATACAATACCCTGACATGAATATACACATGCTCATACAATATCAACACAATCTAGATCACAACTAGATATGAAGATAGGCACAATTACCTCATAAGGTGATCATTTAAATCTCTAAATCATGTATTCATCAATTTGCCTTCAAGTCCATGGTCAACACATATATAATGACAATAAAGTAAACACCGCCGCTATAAGTGGACCATTCCACACAATGTCATACAAGGCTTCATCAACATTACTATAAAGAAATAGAGAAGTAGAAGAATAGAGGGAATAAGCATTCTTACCAATTTCTCAACATTTGATCATCATTGATCAATAAACCTTATTCATAAATAAAACACATATATGGAATTATCTAAATGTAATTTAAACATATAAGAAACTATGTACAAGTCTCTACAAGATTATACTATAACATAATACAACACATCAACATACTAGAAAAGTAGAATAATTCATTAGCTAACTTCACTTGCATTGATTTTAAATCATATTTTGTATATAATATCAATCTGAGGCAGTAGATAAACCTACATTTAACCATATTTAAATCATGATTACATACCCTTAAGATTAAGTTTACAACATAGGTATTTAGGCTCGTCGATTTGCTAGAGTATAGGAGAATTTACCAATACTATGAACTCCCTAAGGCTTTAATCATCATTCCTATTTTATCAAAAATATAATCATTAGGAAGTAGCTAATTAGATAATAAATCAATACGAAATCATGCTTCATCTAATCACAATTTGAGATCCATCACACATTTAGCTTTTTGACTTCATAACCTAAGGGAATCTAGATCAATTCATGCATGCCTTTGTTAATTTGATCATTAGGGATTTATACCTAAAAAATTCATCCATTAAATCACCCTTAAAAAGTAGCTACAAAATTTTATGCATAATCAAAACTTTACACAACCGCTCTCACAATCGACCTCAAGGCAACATGTAGAAACATAGGCTATTCATGTTCAAATCTTCATACATTGATCCTCATGGATCCTTCAAAATAAATTCAACATAAATTCATGTAAATCACAGAATATACAATCACTCCGACGTAATAGAATCATAATTCAATCTATAACAATTCAAGATCACAAAGTCCATGCAAGGCTAAATCATTTTGGTGAGGAAGCATGGGTTCATCATAAAATTGGATTGAAAAAACTTCCAAATCAGTAGAAAATCATCAATACATTCATATTATGCCTTTGAAATCAGTTTAAGAGAGAACCATGGAAGATTGAATAAGAAAGTTTTTGATCATATTAATCTCTTTTGAAATCTTTGGGAATGTCTCTCTAGATGAAAAGATTACTAGATATGACGATCACCATACCTTTGTCTAGTTGAAAAACTCTAAAACTTTATGATTTATCCATACAAAACCCATCTTGAATATGTTCTTGATCTTCACCAACAATGGAGGTTTGAAGGGAAATATTTTTTGAGGGAAAGGTTTCTTACGTGTGAGAGGATTCTTTAATGGGGTGATCACGTTTTTGATGACTTATATACACCCAAAAATAGATACATAAACCTATTATAGTAATGTTAGGAAGTGGGGTAAATTTCTCATTCACCCCTTCAATTGGCAGCAGACCTCCAGAGGAGACAGTCGCGCGACGGATGGGCCTGGACGGGGCGTCACAGCCACGACAGGCCGTCACAGACCTCCGTCGTGGGATAAAGTGGATGACCAAGGTTCCTCCCTTAACCCTTGGCTAATCCCCTCAACGGGACCCTTTTACGGGGCTGCCGTTGACTGCTCCGTCACCAGGGTCTGCCTGGGACAGCCTGCACACTGGTTTTGGGTCCTTCTTCCAAAAAAAAAACACATGTAAGACGTCCTAATAGCCTTGGCCCCAACATGACATACGATTAACGTCTTAGGGGCTATCTTTTGAACGCCTTGGACGTTCTTGGGCGTTTGACCTCCAAACTTCACAAAACTTAATATAATAACATTACCATTTTAAGACTTATTAGGATCGTTTCATACAAATTTAAGCATGCATACACACATGAGGCACATAAGCAACTAGTCGTCGAACCTCTTGGTCGTCCCTTGACGTTCGACTTCCAAATCACTTCAAACGTCGTACACTGCCTCTAAACTACATAATAAGCCATTGTGGACCTTATAACATCATGAAACACCAATAAACACATAAAACCACATATTATCCATCTAGGTGACTTGGTCGTCGAATGTCTTAGTATACCTCTAATATTTTAGCTACCGCCTATAAACTATATTTTAAGCATATTTAGGACACTAGAACATTAAGAAAAATATGTTAGGCTCTAGACACCTTATCCCATTTTCGGGGTCTTACAATAATCATAAGAGATAAAGATATAAGCATAACATGAATAAAAAAGCATATAAAAGCATCATAAAGTATATAAGAGTTCATACTTAAATCATTGTCCTTCTTACTCAAATGAACTACTCACAAGCCACCTCCACGTATACTAGTGCAAGGCTAAGGTAGCATCACATACCACTACAAAAGCGAAGTACATCTCTTTGGTCATTCTTGATCATAGTCCACTTTCATAATTAAGACCTAAGTTCATTATAACATATAAGCACTATACCCCTAGGCAACCTCAAAACACACTTGTGCAATGCATGTGAAGCATCCCAAAATACCGCACACACTAAGCGTATCTTGAAGTCACCCAGTCTTGTTCATGTCATCTTAGGAGTCATATAATAGACATAATCCCTCTTGTTAAGAAACTATCATGTTAAGTCAATCATGTCATGGAAAGAAACTATAGATATATCCAAGATAAGCATACATCATGTAGGGCTCGTGTCATATATAGCTTAATGTTATACTTGTGCAATTTATGGAATGCTTCACATACTACCATCTATACTAAGTACTTCTCTAGACCAACCTAATCAAAGATAACTTTTCTTGATAACCTTGTCTATTGAGCTCAACATACTACCATAATAGACCTACTACCATGGAAAGAGTCTCAACATACTAACCACGCTACTAAAAGAAGGATACAACAAACCTAACACCTTGCAACCAATCAAGTAGATTCAAGCTAACCATAGGGAAGCATGAACAACCCTAAGATACCATGTGAAACTAATCTCAGGATATTCCATGAAATACACCTTGCATGCAAATCAAGCTACCATAAAATGCACTTTGCATGCAAGTCAACCTAAAAGTGAGAGAGTATAGGCTTTTCCCCTAAAGCTACCATGAAATGGTTTGGGCCTAACCAAGTCAAGCTAACATGATCAAGTATCCTTACAACACAAGACCAAGCTAATCATCGGAGATCTTGCTTCCTCCATTCCAAGCTAACATGAGAACCACCATTCTCAAGCTACCATGAAGTTTATCACCTCAAGCTACCATGAGTATTTCAACTCAAGACTCCTTGAGATTTACTATCCCAAGGTACCCTTAAGTCCTTCCATCTAAAGATATCATGAGATCACCATCTCAAGCTATCATGAGAATTGACATTTCAAGCTATCATGCCTTAGTCTTATTTTGCCAAGTCTATTACACAAGAAGTGATCATACAATCTATCTTCAAACTAATATAATTTGTCATGTTTTGAGTCCTTTAGGTTCTTTAGTTAACCTAAGGTTCATCTATGTAAGAACTTGCTTCTCCTAATAATGTTCATGTCTATATGTAGAAGAGAAAGGAAACATCATCACAATCATCCAGATCATCACTTGACCCCCAAATACCTAAAAATAATGGTCATAAGCCCTACAATCGATTACCACATTTATTCCCTCATGATTAATACTAAATTACATGTTAATCTATTCAAGTAGATCACTAGAAGGCAATTCTAGTCATACATGATTATATTGGTTTAATTTCATCTTTATAAGTAAAGACCAACCTATATCAATTAATCCTATTTCAATTTATATCTAGGTTATTCAAACATGATCAAACAGTATAGAATACAATTGAATAAAGAAGATTAACATAAAATCTTCATCTAGCTTCGAATGGCCTAAAATCACCATGATCACCTTCAAATTAATTACCATAATTCACTATGAAATCATCATATAAATAGTCTATAATCATAAGATAATCATCATTGAATGCTACCCACTAGATTGGGATCACAATAAAGCCTTACCCACAATGCCATCACAACCCTCTCTAGATTAGGGTTCTTTGGATTCACAATTGAAGGGGAACTAGGGGGCTTCATGGATGGAAGAATCTATGAACGAATAAGATTCACATACCTTATATTATATACTTATTCCTAGCTTAAACCCTTAAAGAAATCGTCCTAAGCTGCTGCCCCCAAGTCTTCTTCTTCTCCAAAGGTGTCCTTGAGAGTTCTATTTTGAGAGAGAGGTTTTGATTTGGATTCTAGAGTCTAGGAGGGTCTTTTATTGTTTAAATACTCCTAAAATCACCTAATTTAACCTCCCATGCATTTACTTGGACGTGGGTCAAATTTGCAATTTCATCATTCACTTTATAGTGAACTATGAGAAAGTGCAGGCTGCATCAACAGTGGGAACTAACGAGCCGTCGACCAGACGATGGGACAACCTGGAAAGCCATCATTCTGGTCAAAGACCATTCATTTGGGTATTAATATCATGGATCTAAGTCTCAACCAACGCCCCCTCACCAACGGGGTGTCGATGGACCTATGGTCTGTTGGTGCCTCTCGTTTGTTGGGACCGTTTTGACAGTTTTTCTCCCAAGTTGTGTCCCTCTTCAAAGACCCTTAGGTGGGTCCTTGGGGATTTGTGACCATATGTTTCCACTCTAAATACGTCCATCTAGGTTTTAGGAACCATCCTTATCAATTTGAGCCCTAAACTCAACCTAAAACCTCATGAAACATACTTAGGCACGCTAGCACGTCTCAAGGATAACTTTCAAACGTCACAGGACGTTCATGGATGTGTCATCTCCAAACTCTCTCAAAATCTATATAATGCCTCAAAAAACTATAATTGATAATTTTAGGACCTCATAAGCTCAAGGTACCACATGTTAGGATCTATTTGGACCTAATTCATTTTGGGGTCCTTAAAGATCGACAATGCATGTACAATGGCAACAGTCTGGAATTGATAAGTTGATGGATCAAATGAAAGAGATTTTATATAGATAAGTAAGTAATGCGCTTGGAAAATGTGTTGAAGTTTAAAATATTGGAGATCCTGCGAAGAAAGCACCGTTTGTTAATGAGATGTCAGTTTCTTCTGAGGTAATGATCCCACTCGATCGTTTGAAAGAGTTCATTTAAAACACTATCAAAGATAAGTATGAATTCTCCACCAATTCCTCTCATGTGTATGCCAAGCCATACAATGGAGAATTGATAGCTATAAAATGCATACTCATTATCAACCTCCCAAGTTTGAACAATTTGAGGGCAAAAGAAAATCCAAATCAACACATTGCATACTTAGTGGAGACTTTTAATAATTCAGGGACCTATAGAGACCACCTTGTCAATCAGTTTGTCGGTCTCTAAAGGGAAATGTCTATGGTTGGTTTATGGATATTGATCCCACTTCTAACGATAGTTGAGAACAATTACAGCACGAGTTTCTCAATCGCTTCTAAAGCACAAGGTGTACAATAATCATGGTAAAACTCATGAATACTTTACAAATAAAGGATGAACCATTCATAGATTTTATAAATTGGTGGAGGAACGCAAGCCTGAATTACAAGGATAGACTTAGTGAAGTTTCTGCGATAGAAATATGTATTCAAGGGATACACTAGGAGCTTCTTTACATCTTACAAGGGAAAAAGTCAAATTCCTTCAAAGATATAGCTATTCGCACTCATGATATAGATTCGAGCATGTCCTCCGCTAGGAAAGATATGAATTTTATCTATGATCCTCACAAAGGAAGAGACAAGCAGGAGCCTAAGAGATGGAGAAAATTTTTGCCCAATAATAACAACAAAGAATTCATGAATATTAATGTGTCGCCTGTGAATTTTACTATGAAGGAGGACACAAAGAAAAATGTGAGAATGAATCACGTTCGAACCAAAAGTTGATCCTATGGGAGATGCATGAAAAGGAATACCCTTTTTGATTCAGACATTTATTGTTACACCTAATAAATTCAATAACTTAATCTAGGGCTCCATGAGTATTTCAATGACTTTACAAGGGTTATAAATATTTTAGAGGTCCTATGTAATGTTAGTTAACTTACTTTGGAAAGATAGCTTAATAAGAAATTAAAAACAATCATGACGTTTGGTTAACAAGTAACCTAAACTAGTGTGGTGTTAGTGGTGGTAGGATGGTTTCAAAGGGTGTCTAAAGGGTTTTCCATGAGAAGACGATGGGAGTGTTTATAGGTGCCCAATAAAGGTTTTAAGGGATCAAGTCCAAGGGAGGAGTTCCAACCTTGAGGGGCAAGCCAAAGCCAAAGGCCAAAGCTGCCCCAAAATTGAGGCTTCTGCCTCAACCTTCACGAGCATGGCCACAGACAAGTGGGGGGCTCGTCGAGATTCCTTGTCAATGAAAAAAGATGTTTTCTTAGACTAGTTACCGTCCAAGGAACCATGTATCACGGCTGAGGAGCACCCCTTACACGCAACCGGCATCTTCGTCCTCGAAGAGGTCTTAGACTAGACCTTAGCATACAACATGGCATATTATTGGTATAGAAAATACAAAAAATTTAAAATTTTTACATATGAAGTATACTTATACATCTCGTTTATGATATATGATGTCTACATAGACTTCTCATTTATGAGTTTTACATGGACTTTTCATTTAACAACATTGCTAATTCATTTGAGTAGTCTACTATTGTCTCACATATACCGTCTACTAGAGAATTACAAAGTGTGTAACATATCCCTTACACTAGTACAATATGCCTCATATAGGCTTGCGACAAAGTCTCAAATATAAGGAAAGAACAACTGTCTTAAATATAATCAATACTAATAAAGCTAGAAAAGTGGCATCATCCTCAAACTTGAGGACTCACCAATAACTTAGGAAAAGATCTAAGTCTTCCTTGCAAATGGCCTTGAGTCTCTTCAATGGCCTGAACCTACATTGTTAGGGAAATGGAATAAAATATGGGTTAGTACATCACACGTACTAAGTATGGATTCTATACATAAAAATCATCAATGGATGAGAAAATGGACATTTTAGTCAAAATCTTATTTTGCTATCAATTTAACCCGACATGAACATATAGTAAGCATTATAAGTCAAATCCACATAATATTAATGTCACGTCAGGGTTTACGCCCTAGACGTAATCGGTGGCGGCGGCCTTTTCAAGGACTAATACTAGTCTCTTAGTTTCATGTCAATACATTCATAGGTTGAAAATACGGAAAAATTTAAAACTTTTACTTTCTCTACTCGGAGGCTTACATAGAGCTCTCCATATAATATAATATAATTTGTATATATATATATATATATAATAGAAATAGTATCAACGATTGTTTCGTCTCATACCATCTAAACGAATGTCACGATATGGGCATAGCCCTTACATCAATTCAACAAGACCATGTATAGGTCATACGAAAGTACAATATTCAAATAACAAGGAAAAGAATCATAGAGTCAATAAGCTCATTACAAAGACCAGAGCTAGAAGATGGCATTTCTCTAGAAAGTTGAGGACCTACCCTACTTGGATGAAAGGAGGAATCCAAGCCTTCAACGATATCGCCTTCCAAACTCTTCAACGACCGGAACCTAAAATGCTTGGGACAAGGAAAAAAAATGGGGTAAGTACTCCACATTTACTAAGTATGAGATCTTATGCACATACACAAGTAAAACATGCTAAAAAGGGACTTTTATCAAAACATGCTATTTTACCCCTTTTTGGGCTTAATGCAAAGTCAAATAAATCATACTATTCATATAAACATGCTTACTATCCCAACAAGTAAAACTTATCCCAACACACTTAGAATAATGAATTACTACAACCATAATATCAAGGAATAATATCACAAGAATGACTAAGAGTTAAACATATCATAATAAGTAAGACAATTACTCACAAGTTCTTATTAAGTCAACAAGTGTAATGACCAAGCAAAGCCCCATAACCTTATTCAATCAAGTATCCTCAACAAGAAAACATGACTAATATCCAACTTTACATATAATGGCATTTAGGCTTAAATTTCGTCTTATATTTTCATTATAAACCAAGGCATATTCACAAATCAACTAATAAACATATAGTATCAACAATATGACATGGTCATCATATTATCATAACATAAACATATAATAGCATCCTCCTAAGACTCCCCTCAAGACTAACTAGTGCAATGTCTAGGTAGAGTCCCATACCCCTACCTAGACTAAGTTAGACCCCTTAGTTTATCCAAGTTATTGTTCAAGTCCATTAATTCGTTCTAATTTTTGGGAACATCTTGCCCTAACCGACATAAACCACATGAGCTAGTGTGTAATTTGGTGTAATAAAATCCTACACCGAAAGAAGGCGGACTACTTGACAAGGTAGTACCAAAACATAAAACATAGCAACTACGTGGATCCACTAGTTAGTATTCCTATGGGGGAAACATAGTTCAAGAATTAGGAGATTCAGTTGGGATCATCTTTATGCGCCATGCATTAAGATCTCCAATCTCAAGAGTGATGTAGTGCTCCTACCTTCCCTATCTGGGAAGGGACACTCCTCTATCTAGTTCACTAGGTGCTAAGCTAGAGTCCCTTTTTGAAATGTCTTTAAGCCTTTAATTATCAATCATAAATTAATTTAGGCCATAGGGTCTACCCCTTGTTTAATCATCATCATCATCCATAGCTCAATAAGAATGAGCTTAAGTCCTTTCATCACAATTCATATAAGTTTGGTTAACACTTTAGCATTTCATAACATTTTAAGGCACATTGATAGTTTTCACCATCCATGATAGTTTTCACCATCCTTATAGCACATACACCTTAATCAACCTCACAACATAGTCAAGACATTTCAATTCAACATCACACTCCCCTATAATCTTAATATAAGGCATACTCCAATGTAATATCATAGCTTAACAACAATTGATCATAATTGGAAGTAAAGATAGAGATTCTAAGACTTACCAAGTCTTAGATGGAGATTCTAAGACTAACCAAGTCTTTCTCATAACTTATCATCAAGGTCTTACCATCAACCCATAGCTCAACCCAACTTGGGGAGTAACATTATAAAACAATGATAATCAATAGAATAATAATGCCAATTGCATCTCTATAACATAATTCATATTTAGATCACAACTTGAGACAAGATACATAGGCAAATTTCACATTATAATCCACAACTTATATCACATCTAAAGAACTAGCGTGATAAGACTAAAATGCATCTTAATTCAACCATAATAGCAGGATAGTAATGTAATCAACAACCAACTCAATTGAATGATCAACATACAACATAAGTCGAGATCACTACCTAGGGTTAGGGATAGAGGATCATGTTCTTCAATTTGACCAAACCATCAACAATTATCATAAACAAGTTGAATTACATGTAAATCTACTCAACATAACCCTAAGAATTCACTAACAACTCAATCAATAACTTCAATTTCGTAATTGAATGAAACCCATAAGAAAACTCAACTTCTTGAAATCCATTTTGAAGGAACCCTTTGAGGAAAGGATCTCACATGTGAATAGAACCCATACCTTAATGTTTCTCAAAAAATTTATGCATAATCCACCCCTAACCCCCGAACCCTAGTTCCTGCTAGCCTTCAATGGTGAGTTCTTGTAGAGAGAGAAATAAGCAAGAAGGAAGAGAGTTTATTTTGAGAGTTGGCTTTATGTTAATGAGGGCTAAAGGTTTTTATAGAGGAAATTGAATAACTTAATTAGTTTCCCTTTAATCACTAACTAACCCCTAATCAATTTAATTAATTTAAATGAAATCAATAAAATCCATCAGTCAAATTCGACCCTCACCAACGAGACCCCGTTGATTGTCCGTCAGTGGGCTGACAGACAGTCCTTCCTCAGTCCTGAACTTCCGTCGTCTCTATCAGAGACTTTGCAGGCAAGGCGTCCTCTAATTTTTCTAAGTATGGGATGATGGTGGCCTCGACACCCTGTCGAGCCCAAGACGCCCTGTCGTCCCCTTCTGTCGAGTGTAACATTAGCTAGGTAAACAAGGGACTTCACAATATTTCTAAGTGAGGGACGACGGTTGTCTTTGATGACTGTCAGTCCACTTACGGACCATCGTCTACCCCGTCGATGCAAATTGCCAGTCAGTGTTGCATCAAATTGTCGGGATTCTCCTCGAGGGCCCTTTGTTTGTTCTTGGGGAGTCGTACCCAGACTTTCAATCATGAAACCACTCCAAACACCCATTATCTACCTTTGCACTCATTTCCGTACATTTATGACTCCTAAAAGTTAGTAAAAAGGCTAAGACACACTAACACCTCTTTGAACCAACTTCCCGGACGTCTATGGATATTTTGGTTCTTAAACCTTCTAAATGACCTATAATCATTAAAAATGGATTTAGAAATAGTGTTTAGACTTCATTCCACCTATTTTAGGCTTTACCATGAGTCTTGGATTTTCAAGGTGTTACAATTAACCCAACTTGCGGACAACCCAAGCAATACATTGCGCAATGCAAAGAATAGAATCTCATAATCCTATCCAAAGATAAGTATCACTAAATCACCTACCTCATACATACAACATAACCTCATCTTTCATCATGACATGCTTTATTCATAAGATCACTCTTAGCTTATTAACATAACACATAATCAGCTTAATCACAAAAGAACACTAATAGGATCGTCCCTTAGGATCCCACAAGTGCAATGTGTAAGGGAAGTCCATACCCTTCCTCACACTATGTAGAAACCTTTAAGAAATCTCTAGTAATATTTCATACATTTCCTTTATTCCTTTACATTTACATTAGGGAAAGAAGTTGCAATAACCGACATTAGACCATATGAGCTATATGGACTTTGGTGTTTTACACCCATATCAAAAGAGAGGGTTAACACTTTCATAAGGTGTAACCTTTTGTACATAGCTATCTAGGTGGATCCACTAATCTAGAGTACTATGTGAGCACGTAGTTAAGGGTCAAGGGGATTTTTACTAGAAATCCTAACTTGCTAAACCTGGGGGTTTCCATCTCATGAGAAAATACATATCTTGGGAATCCGTAATTGCTAAATGTGAGGAAACCCATGTGGGGATTCAGACTTACTAAGTGTGAGACACCCATCTCATTTACATGTATTTCGGTGTGAAGCATTTATTCCCTTTAGTAATCATCTTTATCTATCATACAAGTTCAATTAGTCTCTGCTAGACCCCTATGTAAACATCTTATCATAATATCTCATATGTAATCATAAGTGGGAGAAATCCTTTCACATTAGAAACCACTAACAAGTGAGTAAACCTTTCACTTAACACTTTATTACAATCATGAGAACTACTTTCAACCATATAACAATCATATCATAACATGTATACCTACTTCATAGTTAATTCAAGTGTCTAGAGTTAAGGATGGGAACTGTTTGTTATCAACATCACAACCGCACATTAGACATAGGATCATTACTATCTAAGTAACTCATCTTTCATAATTGAATTCAAGAAACACAAACCAACATACCTTATTTCCCTTTCATGACCTTCATACTTTCATTACCCAAAAATACATAACCAATGCATAAACAAGGTAAATTCAAGAAGTAATAGATATCTAATATCAATTACATAATCCATATACTCATCAGCTTCCACAATTACCATGGAATTTTCAAGGATTAATGAGTGTAGGGAAGAACAAGGGTCCAAGGAGAAATCTCAAGTGATTACCAACAATTAGCCATGATTACATAGTTGATCAACAACAAAAGATCATAATTCATCACTATTGAACAAAAATTTCATTTTGAAAAGAGAACTCGTGTATAGATAGAAACCCTAGTCTTAGGGGAGTTTGAAATACTCTATTTGAGGGGCCTCTTCGGGAAAGAAGTCCCAAGAGTGAGAGAAACCATACCTCAAGTATGATTTTCCACGAATTTGAATTGGATTACTTGGTGAATTTGTATTCTTCTTTAATCTCTAGAGTTCCTTCAATTGAGGTTTGAGTTGGGGAGACAGAAACTAGAGAGAAATTTGAGCTAAGTCGATTTTGGGATTTGAGAAGAGTTAGGTTAGTTTAATGACTTAGGGTGCTTATATAGTCCTTAATTAACTAATTAAAACCATCCCTTACAATTAATTAATTAACTAACTAGTTAACTAATCACCCTAACTTACACTAAAATTGGACAGTTAAAAACGACGAGACCCCATTGACGTCTCATCAATCCATCCACCGACCATACTGGTCAAACGTGGTTTGGATCAGAGGATGGTTATTTGGGGAATTTGGTGATTTTTAAGCATCAACCAAAGATACCCAATAAGGATCATCATTCAAACGACGACACATTATTTTTTCTCGTTGTTACACACTGCCAATTGACAGTTTTTTAGGGTCAATGGTTCGATCCTGTTTGAGTACCCTTATGGTGGTCCTTGGGTATTCGTACCCATACGTTTCAATCCTAGATACATTATAACATGTATTCTGAATCTTTTACATGATTTGACGTTTTTCCGACTCTTCAAACCCCTTTAATCACACCAAGGCACACTAGCTCAATTTCAATAGTCTACGGATGTCGTGGTCGTTTCTTGAAATTTTATTTCTAACCCTTCCTAATTAAGTTTATCACATTTTTTTAATCTTGGAAACATTGTTTTGAGGAATAGTTCATCTACTGAGGCTCTAGACTAAGTTATAGAACTTCTTGAGTGTTACACCACGAGCCATATCATGACTCGTGGTGCACTTGATGGAAGGGAACTCCTAGTTGTGGTCTTGCTTTAGGCATTTTGGGAAGTGGAGTGTTTGGAGGGGCTATTTCCCAAAGCACCATGAGCCACATGAAAGGTCGTGGTGCATGTTCACGGGCAGGGGGAGTGGTCGTTAAGATTACTTAGACTCTTCTAGGATTGCTCGTTAGGGGAGGCTATTGCCCCACACTTCATGAGAACCACCACGAACCTTTGAGATCTTCACAGCTCGTGAAGAGGGTCGTGAAGGCTGGATAGGTTTTCTAAATCAAGGTTAAGTTGGACTTTTATTTTAAAAGTCAAATATAGTGAGGCTTATTTTGGGGGTTGACTATGTATTGGTTTTAGGTCATTTATCACTCAATTCCCACTTCAAAATCTAACCCCAAATTGAAACCCAATTATTCCCACTTCTCCCTACATTCTCTCTAGCCCAACCTCCATTGGAGAACGCTTGAAGCCTAAAGTAGAAAACCCAAATCCCCAAATTTCATACTTAATTTCGTGGTTAAAGTCTTATTAAAGGTATGGATTATTTCGCTCTTGAATTCTTTCCCCAAGAGGTCCATTGAAAGATGATTTCAAAATCACCAAAATCAAGGGTTTACTCTACAAATGGGTTTCCTTCTATAACTAAAATTGTGGATCAATTTGTGATGAATTACGATTCCTTAGGATGGTTTAAGTGTATAATGATGTGAATTGTTGTGTTTTACTAGAATTCCCATTGACCTATGTTCCTTCCCCAAATTTTATGAATCTTGTATCTTTTTTAATGAATTGGTTGAAAGTGATAATATAGACATTGTTAGACTTCTGTTAATTATGTTATTACATTCATGGACTGTCTGTTGTAATGTATTGTTGGTTTTGATCTAATTTTGGAAGAATCCATGAATGTGTCTTTTACCCTAACCCTAATCTTTGAAGTATGTGAATTGACGGCTAGTGATAATAAAATTAACGGTGTTCATGTATAATTGGTTGTTGTATGATGAGGATGATGTGTTGAGTGGTGAATATATGTGTATATATCATTGATTTGGAATAGGGTCTTGAATGGATTTCATGGAGGCCATTGGAAAGACCTTTAAGGCTATGAACTAGTTATTGCTATTATGTTATTATTGACTCATATTTGGTAATATTTGTTAATTGGATATGAATGATGAAGTTATGAAGGTATGAACATATTATGAATGTGATGACTTGTGAGATGATGATAGGTGTGGAATTGAAGGTAATTCTCTTGTACACCTTATGGTTATGTTATAAAGTAATTATCTACATGATGTTGGTTTTGATGAATGGACATTCTCATAACATACCCTATGAGCTATGTACATGTTATAAAAGGGGTTAAGCCCCTTAGGACCTATCTTATTAACTAATGTTTAAGAAAGACCTAAAGGTTCTTTAAAAATGGAATTTAGTTTAGCACCGAGTGAACTTGACAATGAGAGGTGTTCCTTCACAAAGGAAGGGAGGTTCACACCATGTTCTCTCATGAGGTGGAAACTACAATGCTAATTAGCATAAACAGGGTTTCTAGTGATAACCTCCTAGTTCCTTAACTATGTGACCACATAGGAAGACTAGCTAGTGGATCCACCTAGATGCTATTATGATGATGTATATATCCTACCTCGGCAAGTAGAATTCCCTCCTTTCGGTGTGAGGGGATAACACCAGATTCCATGTTTAGCTCACATGGGCTATTATCAGTTATGGCGAAGTTTCCCGAAAGTGAAATGAATGAATGAATGGTATTGATAAGATGGACACTAACTAGGTTTAATTAAGGGGTATCACTTAGTGTAGGTTGGGAAATGGGACTTTACCTATACATTTCATCAGTGGACCTTGAAGGGAGTTCTAGGAGGGTTTCTTTATGTATACGTGATATATGTGATGTTTCTCTTACATGAAAATCGTTTCACTTTCTATACATGATGTTGGTCTAAATTGTTATATATGATGTTGACTACATCTGTTATGAAGTTACATGGTGTAAAGAAAATTCTTATGGTCTCTTTTCTAGTTGACTTGGTTTATGTGGGGTTATGGAACTTCATATAAACATTGCACAAGTTAGCTTGGATTGGGGTTATGAGTAAGTTATTATGATATGTTGATGAAAGGTATTGTATATATGAATCATGGATCATGGCTTTCTAATGATGTACTCTTGAACATGAACATTGATATGGTTCATTGTTGTTCTGTTATGGACTTGAATATGATTGAAATGTGCATAAAGGATTTCAAAAGTGTATTTAGCAGTTTATACTAAAATGTACTTTGGTGCATATTTCCTAATGTTTTACTTGCATATATCCATACTTAGCACATGTGATTTGTACGAACCCATATTCTCTCTATTTCTACAATTATATAGGTTCGGGCCATTGAAGAGTTTCAAGGACAAGGTTCAAGAAACTTAAATAGATTCCTAATTTGGTGAGCCCTCAAATATGAGGATGAAACCTTATTCTAGTTCTAGCTATTTGATTATGTCTAAGACAATGTTCTATTTCTTATATTTTGAGACTTTATCGTAAGTTCTATATGAGACATATTGTAATAGTGTAAGGGTTGTGTCCCAAATATTGTACTTCTATGTTAAATGGTTATGTATGAGACTATTAGACTACTTTTTATATATGAGAAGTAGACTTGAACTTCAAATGTAAAGTTTTAGCTTTTCCGGGATTTTCTACCTATGAAATGCAATGATGTATGCTAAGGGCTTGTCTAAGACCTCTAAGAGGACGAAGACGTCGGTTACAACTAGAGGGTGCTCCCCGGTCGTGACATATATAATATTTTTGATGAGTTGCTTGAGTTAAAGCTCATTGAGTTTGAGAAAGATGAAGCAACCTGATGAATATGGGAAAGCTGATGACCAAATTATTGCAAGTATCATAGAATTGTGAGTCATCCTCTTGAAAAGAATGGAGAAGATTCATTGGAGAAAGAGAAATCTCAAGTTGATATAGATGCTAATGAAGGTTGGATTCTTCTGACTAAGCAAAGATGCGACAAATCAAGCTTACAAAAAGAATCATTAGTGCAACCAATTAGAAGGAAGATGGTAAAGCAAAAATCAATCAAGCGCCAAAGGAAGGCAAAGGTAGAAGTGCATCACTACCAAAAATCCGATATTCTGTGACTCTAGAGAAATTCATACAAAGTTTGTTCTGTGCAAAGTCTACTCAGGATAATGGTGAGGCGTCATGTTTAAATATTGACAAAGAAGAAACAATGAAGTTGTCTCCTACAGACAATGATGCTAGTAAATCCTCACCAAAAGTATCTCCTAGCGGCGAAGAAAAGGGAACAGGGGAAATTTCATTAGTGATGTCTCCATCATCTTCTGAAAATTCTATTGAACCTTCCTCGGAAGAAGCACATGTACATGATACAAAAATCACATTCACAAACGATGATCTTCTATTTGGTTAAACGCTACATAATCGTCTTATGTATATGGTGTACGTGCTAGAGAAGAGGATAAATAGAATCTTTGTTACAACCCAAAGTGCCCCTTAGGCGTAACCGGTGTCTTTATCCTCAAAGAGGACTAAGACAAGCCTCGTAGAATTCATCATAACATATCTTAGGTCAAAAAAATGGAAAATTTTAAAACTTTTGCTTATATAGCAAGGAGGTTTACATAGACTTCTACATAGGAAGCATACATAGGCTTCTCGCATAACAAAATACAACATATAGGAATTTAGTCTAATACTTTGTCTCACATTAAACCTTGCATAAAGTGAATCACATTAGTTTGGGCATAACCCTTAGTCTATTACAATATTCCATATAGGCTACAATGAAAGTGTCAACATGAGAATGGAATAATTGTAACAAAACATAGACAAAACTAATAAGGCTTGATGAGTGGCTTTATCCTAGGAACTCATGAGGACTCACTAATTGACTTAGGAAAGAGCCAAGTCTTCTTCTTTAATGACCACGAATCTCCTCAATGGACCAACCCTAAAATGTTTGTGAAAAAAAGAGAAAATATGGGTTAGTACAAACCACATGTACTAAGTATGACTCCTATGCACAAAAATCATCAATTCATGTGAAAAGGACAATTTAGTCAAAAATCATGTTTTTAATCAATTTAACTATACATGCATATATAAGAAGCATAGTAAGTCAATTCAACATATTAGTAACCCAAGACATAGATTACCCAAGCAATACTTGTGCAACGCCAAAGAGAGAACCTCATAATCCTATCCAAGGCTAAATATCACATTAAGCAACCCACTTCATACTTACAACATATTCTCATAGTTCATCATAACATGATTAATACATGAATACTACTCATAGCTTGACAACCTAAGCATAATCAGTCATAATCATAAAAACAACACTACTAGAACCATCCCTTAGGATCAACCATAAGCAAGGAGTGAGAGGAGTATCATACCCTCCCTCACCCTATGAAGACAACCCTAAAAAGAGTTCACATACTTAACTTTTTCATTTACTTTTACATTAGGGAAACAAGTGCAATAACCGACATGAGACCATGTGAGCTACATGAAATCTGGTGTTCTGCTCCCACACAGAAAAGAGATAGTTAACACTTGCCTAAGGTAATAAAGTCCTTCTCCTAGTTCAATTACAATTCCTTTTTAACCAGGACATTAGAAAAGGACATGAACTTTAAATTAAGTGGGACTAAAATTCCTAGTTCAACTACATTTTGAACTTAAATGGCAGAATAAAATCCCGCTGCTCCTAGACTTATAGCAATTCATTTTTGGTTATGATAAAGTAATAGACGAAAATATTGTGCTAGTCAAATTGGTTTCCTATTGCTTTTTAACAAGCATTTGTTTGCCTCGTATCAATTATCATGATTCAAATGGGTAAATTATATGTTTGGAAGTGGTAGACTCATGTGCCCACTCTAATTACATATATTGGTGTCAGACAACAAATTAAAACATTGCAAAGGCATCTCAAATAAATTATTATTAAATTAATACTTCATGTCTAGTCTTTGGAAAATAAAATATCTACACAAATTTGAAGTAGGGGACATTTGTAATTATTTAAGATTTACTTTAATAAAAAAAAATTAAATGATCCGAATTATATTAAACAATATATTAATTCAAATAAGTATTAATTATGGATTAATATAATTGAATTAATTATTTAAATTTAATAAATATGGATTTAATTAAAGTCCGCTCTATGAAGCTCATATGTCATGTCACTTCAGTTTGATGGCCGAAGGGAGTTCTATTTCAATCACCACTCTCCCCTATTCTAAAACTATAAATAGCGGTCTTAATAATTAAAAAAATAGGACCAAGAATTTTAATAAGAAGCTAGAGAAAGCTCGTGGATCAAAAGCCGCAGATTATTCTACAAGTTCAAGTGTTCAAGAATTCAAATATTCAAGTTTCAAGAACAATAAAGATCAAGACCGCCGGATTCAAGATCAAGCTCGAAGACCTTGAATTCAACTATAAGTTAGGATCAAGATAAAGTTCAAGTTCAAGTTCAAGATCAAAATAAAGTTCAAGATGAAGTTCAAGTCAAGATCAAGTTCAAGGTCAAGATCAAGATAAATCTCATGTTTAAAGATAAAGCTCAAGAGCCCTTGAGTTTATATTCGAAAAGGCGAATTCAAAAGAATTATAGAGATTGTAACACTAACATTTGAAATAATAAAACGATTTTTGCTATAAATTTTCATTCTTGATTATTGTTTTCTCGACGCGAATTTTATTGTCTACAAAAAGTTGAGTTTTTTTTTAATATTCCAAGTTTTCAACTATATAAAATATGAACCTTATACCTCGATTTATATTGTATCATGGAGGCATATAAAAGGTTAGTAATAAACATGACATTAACATGAATATAATGCAGGATATTATGGAAGTCAAAGGTTATAAAAATAATGATTATGAAGGTGGAGGTTATCTTCATAAATCAAAATGGAGGAAAATAATGAAGATAATGGATTAGAGTAATTTCTAATGTAATGGACATCCACACGATAATATTTTTTAACAATATATTATTCTTTTCATATAAAATTCATTAGCAAAATAACTCAAACCTAATAATTCAATAAGATTTTATTTCATTTGATTAATTCACATTCCAACCTTTTTGACTTTGTCTAATTTGTTTTGTTTTAATAGCAACAATAAAATGTGGTCTTATGCCACCTCTTCTGTTGTAAAAGAAAATACTTTCTTAGTCTCAGAAGTAGTTTGACTTGATACAAAGTTTAAGAAAGAAAAGAAAATTTTTAAAATTTGTGGTTCATAATGAATGATAAAAATTTATATGGACAATAAATTATTTCATTAAAAGTAAAATAGACATTGTATAATTAAATTGTTATTAATATAAACACATTATTTTTTAAACTTAAAAGTAAATGATATAAATTGAGATAAAAGAAATAATGCGATCCATGTGGCATGCTGGGATGTTTAGATAATTTTATCCCGTTGCTTTCTGTACCTTCCAACTACATTTTCTTGTCAAAGTTGGTGTAAAACTATCTTTGGAATTACAAGCCAAAGCCCTGTGGTAAGTGTGCAAGTCTAGTGTGAGAAAATGAAAAATATTAAAAATTTATTTAGTTTAATTTCTACTTTTTCCTCTTGAAAAATCAAAAAAGAAAAAATGTTAATAGATCACAATAACCTTCCGGCGTTTTCGAGAAGTTTGTATAAGTAAAATGGTTTTTTAAAAATAAACTTGGACCCATGGTCCGGTTTTATTAAGATAAAATGATGGGCTCAAAATGAGTTCATGTAGTGATCAAAACCGTAATACATAAATTTTTCCTATTTTCGTTGTCCTCTGTAACTTATAAAAATCTCAAAAAAAATTTCTTTTAATGTATTCGAGCCAATATTTAATATATTCAAATTGTATATTAATGTATTCGAGTTAGTATTTAATATATTAAAGCTAGTTTTTAATGTATCAAAGCTACATATTAATTATCTGAGACAGTATTTAATTTATCTGAGCTACATATTAATGCATTTGAGCTACAACTATGATATTTAATTTTTTTATTTTTTTAAAAAATTAATGTTATTAGAAACTTATTAGGGATAAATTATAATTTTATATTAAAATTATGTGATTTATATAATTTAAACTTATATTATTCCCTCAAGCTTCAACTACACCGTGACTTCGAGTGTGTTTGGTATGAAGGAAAACATTTTCTAGAAAATGTTTTCCAATTTTTCCATGTTTGGTTGGGACAAAAGTTTCAGAAAATGTTTTTCAAATCAACATTTTCCTCAAAATTAAGGAAAATTACTTCTCTTCAAAAATTAAGGAAAACATTTTCCATAACTCTCCTCCAATTTCAAATTACATTTTTTTTTTGGGAAAAACATAAATTTAAATAAATATTTTCAATTTCAAAATTTTATTTTTTCACCTGATCCTTGACCCTCCCCCACCGGCCAGCCCCCCCCCCCCCCCCAAACCCCAACCCCTCCCTACAAAATTAATTTTACTTTTTAAAAATATTTTCAACTTCAAATTTTTATTTTTAAACTCCTACCCCTCCCCCCTCACGGCCAGCCCCCCTACCGGCCCCAGCCACCCCAATCCCCAACAAAATTAATTTTGTTTTTTAAAAATACTATCAACTTCAATTTTTTTATTTTTTCACTCATATCCCCTCCCCTCCCCCCCCCCCCCCCTCCCCCCTCCCCCACCCCACCCCCACCACCCATCACCCCAAAAAAAAATTGATTTTGAAAAATATTTTCATGTCATAAATTATTTTTTACTCTAATAAAATTAAAAGATGTCTCTCAAAAACATTTTTCATTCATAAATCAAACACAAAATAATTTCCAAAAAATATTTTCTACTAACCAACCAAACATGAGAAAATAAGTAAAAAATCCACTTGTTTTCTAGGAAAACATTTTCCATGAAAAACATTTTCCTCCATATCAAACACACCCTTCGTTTTTAACTTTTCCAACTCAATTCAATCTAATTTGCATCCATAACCAACATTATTGTAATAGTAAAACAAATCATAATTGTAATAATAAAACAAATCTAACATAAATCAATAAAATAATAATTAAATTAAAAAACCTCCCACCGATACAACATTGTTCACTTTCTCAAAGAGACATGAAATTTAAAATATATTCAAAAGAAAAATTTTAAATTGAAATTAGAAAATAATCATCTAAAAGTCAAAATAATAGTTTTTGTCTCACCGGTTGTCATGCAGCCATCTCATCATAAATTTAACCATAATATTATTATTATTATATAAATTTATATCAGTAACAATTTCAATATTGAAAGTTCAGTACTTTGTTCACCCGAAGAACTTATCTGCCTCTCTGCTAATCATGTCGCCGTCGCTAAAGTTCCTTTTGAGTTTATGACTCATAATAATGACTCCTGATTATTGTTATGACTAATTATAAAAGTAGGAAAATGATTCACTAAAAAAATTTGAATGTTATTTTATAATCAGCAACTAAATAAGTTACTAAAAGTATTCCATTATTTATGTAATTGTAGTTATAAATAGTTCAACATATCCATTTAGAATCTATCGAAAAATATTTGATGAAATAAAAAATTTTAATATCCAAAGCGATCAAATTAGTTGTTATAAAAAAAATATAATAACTTTGTTAGATAATTTCCCATAATTCAATGACATAATTTTCAATATATTAACTCATTTTTATACAAAAAAAAAAAAAAAAGTTTGAAGATATTTATTTTTTTGAGTCATTTCCATATATTAGGGACATTTATGGCCCTTTTCCAATACAAAACTCCTTTGTATATTGGTATCTCTCTTTTACATACTACAAATCACAATGAACTAATAAGTATAACTAATTGGATCGATAATCATAGAGAAAATAGATAATGGCAAAAAAATTACAACAAATAAAATATGTAAAGAGACATGATAAATGGGTCGAGAAATAAAAGAGAATTAAGCACAATTTCTCAACTCAGCCATAGACCATGATGACCACAAACACTTCTATCACATATTCATAATTAATCGGCGGCTTATCACTATGCTCGTTCCATCTTGTGTATCACTATATCCATCTCTGTTCCACCGGAAATATCCAAATCAAAATCAAAGAACCATCATAATCGATAGTTAAAAATTTATTTATCCGAGCCCTCCCTATCTACCGTTACATTGGACTGTTTGAGTTCTCGTATTACTCCTATATTAGAAAAGGCATAATCAACATGCTTGCTTCAAGGGCTATTTTGGTCTTTACAAGGCATAATCAACATGCTTGCTTCAAGGGTTGTTTTGGTCTTTACAATATTTGCTTCAAGGGTTATTTTGGTCTTTACAAGTATATGTTAGCTGTCTTTTCTTTGTTAATCTATTTTGCCTTTTCATTTTCTCAGCTAACGTGTCTTCTTCTTACCTATTAATTTTCTCTGCTAACATGTCTTCTTCTGATAAAATGAATATGCATGTCTTCCTCCTCCTTTGTCTTCCTCCTAATGCTTAATTTATAATGATTCACTGCACATGGAATTTCACTCTCTTCAGCGTTCTCCAGGTAATGTTTTACATGTCTCAGCTTTCTTTTTCCTTCATCTTCCTGTCAATGGATGTTCAAGTTTTAAATTTGATCTGGGTGTGTAAAATTTTATCTTATTTTTTCGTTTGGAATTGTTATTGATGTTGGATTATCCTTTTGGTTGGCTCATTCAGATTGATTTAGGTGGGTGAATATACCCAAATTTGATTTGGGTATGTGATACCCAAATTTTATTTGGGTTTTGAATTCCTCTTTCAAATTTCTGCTTGTCTTCTTTTCTTTATGTATGAAAAACCTATGTATTTTCACATGTAGTAACTTTTGGTTTTCTTTTGTGAGATGTAGTGTTAGTTTGGTCTTCCACTCTGTTCATGTATGAAAAACCCATATATTTTCACATGCAGTAAATTTTTGTTGTATTTTAATTTGGATAAAAATCAGTTGGTAACTTACTGGGACTTTGATCATGTCTTTGCATTGCATTTCCTATGCTCCTACAGCGAACACTTGATATGTTTGTGGGCGAGTTTGGATTTTATGATGCCTCTGGAACAGAATTCATGGCTCCCTGTTTATTTCAGTGTTGGTTAATATTGTTTTTTGGTCCACAATAATTTCTGAGCAATCTCCACATGATTCATTTCTCATGAAAAAGAACTGATGAACGAAACATGTACTCTTTTTCTACTTGATTCTTGTTCACAATTGTTGTTCTGGTTAAATTATGATGCTGGAAATCACCTGGTTTGCTTGTGGGGTTTGTGATTTTCTTTGGTCCTAGTGCAAAAGTTGTGATTTTTTCTTGGGCTTTGGTTGGTTTAGTTTACAGGGGAAGTAATGTTAGTGATTTCAATTCCTTATTTATTCAGTTTTCCTGAAAATCTTAATGCATGTTGAAGTTTTTGCTGAATATCACCTGTGTTGCTTGTGGATTTGTGAGTTCGTTTGGTATCAATGTAAAAGTTTTGATCTTTTTGGGGTTTGATTAACTTTTTATCCAGGGATGGACTTCGCTGCATAGTTATAAGAAATTGACAGGTACTTAAATCTTGCAATCAATGATAAATTCTTAAACAAACCAGTACAATACTCAAAATTTATGAGCAAAATATAAAGTATTATATCCTTAAAATTCTACAGTTGCTTTTATAGAATATTATGTGTTCACAATTATTGATATGGATGCAATTCGTCCAGCAAATCATATGTGAAATACTAACCAAGTTGTTAGGCGTGATTAATAACAAGAAGAGAGCTTGAAAGACCATTTTGGGTATAGAATTGGTAAATGTTACCAACCAAGGTGTACTTGCATCTACTGACCATTTTGACTTTGAAATCTTCTTCCCGAAAGGTTATGGAAGGGTATCCTTGCCGAGTGTTAATAATAGGAGGGGTTATCTCTATGGGTGAGACATATTGATTCATCCTGATTCTTAGGACCCTTTTTGGTTGTTTTTCCTAAATCTTTATGCTGCAGTTAATTTTTTACTTTTAATTTACTCAAATATGCACTGTGTAAAACGTGTTCTTGTTCTTGAATTCATTGTTGCAGAGACCCTTTTAAGCCCAAAGGCCTTTCCTGATTTTTCGATAAAGGTATGAGCTCTTTCTTATTATGGTTTGAGTTCTTCATTTGACTTGATGTGGGGTTTAATTTCATACTGTTTTGTTATGTATAGTTGGTGAGTTGGTAATTTGTTTTGTTGGTTTAATATTGGGGTTACTTTGTTGATTCTGAGTTTAAAGATTCAAACTTTGTGCTTTTTTGTTCTGTTTTAGGCTATTTTCGTGTATTGTCTCTGCTTAGTTGAGCTGCTGTATGAATTATTTTCCGATCAATATTTTGCATCAATAGTAATTTAAAAATTATACACTCATACTACCAAAGCAATTGAACTGTTGAATCCAAAACAAACAATAATTGAGATGTCAATACAGGAACAAAATACGCAGCAGAAGAGCTAGATCAAAGAAAATAATTTAGCACCATAAACTAACAAAAGATGATAAAAGCAGAACTATATTGACAGATTATGCTATGCACGAGTCCTTTGTGAGGTCGTTTAGACGGTCTACTACATTCGAGTATTTTTCTGTTTAGAGGAAGCGATTTGAAAGAGTTTGTTAGAGTGGTTGATAAACTTAGAAGTTCCTGACATATGTCAGAAATCGACAAATGAGCATTGTCTAAAGCCACAACATTTGGCTACTGCGAAATGCAATGAATAATCTCACAGTTCCAACATCCCCAGTTATTCTTCAGGCTTGCTCTTTGATCTTTACTTGTAAGTCCTACAGGAGTAAACCCAGAAGTTATAGACATTATTTTTTCCAAACCTCACCTGGTGGGATTACACGGGGTATGTTGTCGTTGTTGTCTTTATGACGTTGGCACCGAGACCTTGGAGTTTCATTTTTAAATTTTCATAACCCCTATCAGCATGGGAGGTTCCACTGATTTCAGTAATTCCTTCAGCAGACAGACTAGCTAAAACTAATGATATTCCCCCCCCCCCCCCCCCCCCCCCCGCAAATCAGTTGCATTGACCTGAGAACTGCGGAATGGATTAGCAGAAAATCCATAACAACATCAATACGCGATATAGTTTGTATAGAACATTAGGAAATCAAGCAAGAACTATAAACTTACACTGCCTTTCCCTTCCCATAAACAGTTGCTCTGCTTCCAAAGACCTGAATATTAGCTTCAAATTTATGCAGCTCAGTTACTGCACAAAAGAAGATAATGAAACATTTAAAAGAAACATCGAATACAATTATATGTCAAAAAAATAACAAACTGTTCTGTACGCATTCTGACCTGATATTCTTTAGCAATTATGTGAGACTTAGGATCCCTTAGTTTTGTTTGGGTGTTTCAAATTCTTCTGAAAGAATCACCAATTTATTTATTCTTTAGTGTGTAAAAAACCTACTGTTTCAGTATGCTTAAGTCTTTTTTGGCTTTTGAAGAATATGGTACAGGGGTGACTATAATTGTAGATAGTATTCAATTTTGTTGCATGTTGCTAATATTTTTCTATAGTTATGTCAATAAGACTAAAGGCACAAAATCTGAGAACCCCATTTCGAATTCTTGGTTTAAATCAACCTCATTTTGCATATTTCCGTTTTGGATCAACCAAAGCTCAAACACAGTTAAATCACATGCACAACATTCATAATGATTCCCAGTTTTGGGTTTTATTCTGTTTTTTAATAATGTTTATATCTTACTTGCTTAAATTTTCTTCCTTTTTTTCACAGCTTTGATTGATAATGTTTGGAGTATTCTCTGTTCTAAAAGCTTGGTTATTTACTTAGTTGTTATTGTCTTCAACATGCCTTTCATGTGCACACTTTTTTATAATAAGTGATGGTTTAGACTCGCAGTCGCGAGCTTTATCTATCTGCTTTTATACCATGTTAAATTATATATACCGTGTTAAATTGTATAGTAGCATAGCCGCGTAGAATAAAAGATGGCCAATTGTGTGACAATGTTAAAGAAAATATCTAACTGAAAACTGTTGCTACTGAAGGTTCAGTTTAACACTCAAATCTTTTGTTTCTACTAATAGTAGCAGTATAAGGTTTGTTATGACTTATGGTGCTAGCTGTAGCATAAGATAGACAGTTAAATCCCATGTACAACATTCATACTGATTTCTAGGTTTGGGTTTTATTTTGTTTTTAAGTAATGTTTATATCTTACTTGCTTAAATTTTCATCCTTCTTAACAGCTTTGATTGATAATGTTTGGAGTATTCTCTGTTCTAAAAGCTTGGTTATTTACTTAGTTGTTATTGTCTTCAAGATGCCTTTCATGTGCACACTTTTTGATAATAAGTGATGGTTTAGACTTGCAGTCGCGAGCTTTATTTATCTGCTCTTATACCATGTTAAATTATATATACCGTGTTTAATTGTAAAGTAGCGTAGCCGCGTAGAATAAAAGATGGCCAATTGTGTGACCATGTTAGAGAAAATATCTAACTGAAAACTGTTGCTGCTAAAAGTTCAGTTTAACACTCAAATCTTTTGTTTCTACTAATAGTAGCAGTATAAGGTTTGTTATGACTTATGGTTCTAGTTGTAGCATAAGATAGAATTAATTAATGAAGATAAGTATGACATGAAAATGACAAATTTATGTATCATCTTAGGAGGAGGTACAAGTCGGATCCACCAATTGATCTCTATCTAATATTTTTCGTAATTGTCATATACGTATGTGTTGTTTAGAGAGTGACATGATTCTTGTCTATGTCAATTTTACTTCTGTCACTTTTATGTCCCAACCTGCAAGTCCATTTGGGATTATATAATTATGACTAATAAAATACATAACTAAAAAAAATAAAACAGCATACATATTGGAAAATATATATAATTCTTTTTTAATAAATCCTTTATTATGTTTGTAGATGATGTTTTAAGTACAGAATGACAACTTTACTTTGAGGAAGTATTAGGACATTTCTATTCAATATTTTGTTTAATTCCAGATGGGTTTAAGAAAGTGAAGGAATTATTTCGCATTTTGTTGTAGGATATAGGTATAGCTATAGATTATAGATCATAGTATAGTAAATAGTATGTAATATTGGAGATAGAATTGCATTAAATAATATTTCTGGAGAAGTATCATCAGTGCATGTAAATGGAATGACTGACAGTAACATGATGAATTTTAGCAGCAGAAAAAAGTCTTTTGAGGAACTTTGCATGTTAGCAGTACTTTCATATCAGATAAAACTTACTCAATAGTTACCCACCAAAAGAGAGACAATAAGTAGGATTTTCCCATGGCCATGGCTACAACCCACTCTTCCAGCCTTGAGTGGGGTTAATTAGTGTGTACACACACACATCATCCACCACACCTATTCCTACTTCTCATTTCGTTTATAAAATAATTGCCACTTGTCGGTTAGCTTTAGACGTATTTCAATTATTTCAGATTATTATATACGATTTGAATTTTATTGATTATTTAACAGCGATGCAAATACACAAAAATTTAGGTATTAATATCATAGGCAGTATGGCCATTGTGTTTACGACTTAAAATTTTGCCAATGTATTTTTGCTGGAAAACATGAATACATTTTCTAAGTGGAGTTAGTTTACCTTTTATAATTGCTCGTAATAGATGTCATAATTGAATTCGGTTTACCTTTTCTAAGTGTAACAACAGCTAAGCCTCCTACTTTTTTAAGAAATAAATCATATGAAAGTTTTCTTATCAGTTTTCAGTTTCTCTCTACTTTTAAAGGAGCTTTAGCATCCTCATCAGAGAAATTCTATCAACTCTACCAAAAGCAACTATACTGATTATGAGCTCATACAAACTACAATATGCTAACAATGCCATTATGACTTACCAATTGATACTAATATTTTCATTCGAGTATTTAAGTTAATAAGTATGTTGTTTTGTTTGTCTAAGCTTTAATATATTCATATGGCTACACTAATATCATACGTTTGAGACGAACTATTAGAGATGATATTTGATAGATACAACTTGTTGAAAATATTAAATTCCTTTTACAATTAGTTTTTGCGTGCAGTGTGAAGATAGAAATTTGCAATTACTACTACTGCAGTCTCAGCGCTACAGGTATGTTCTTTTCCACCCGTTATTACAGTTTCTCTTTTGCCTTCTGTATTAATTTTCTGCATTTTTTTTAAATTCTGCAAAGAATAATTTGGTTTGTTATAATTACTTTGAATTGTTTTATGCATGTAATTTGATTTGTTATAATTATTTTGAACTGTCTTATGCATGAGTAAGAAAACTAAAGTAAACATATAATTTATATATCATATTCAGGATAGATAACAGTTCTACGAATGGCAGACAAAAGTAATAGAAATCATCTGAATTCTGAAAAAGCTCATGCTGATAAAAAATCTAGACGGCGTGAATTATATAAACTTAAAGAATCCAATAAGAAAGATGCCTATCTAGCTGGCAGACGGGCAAACTCAGCCATCGACAATAATGCCTTCATCGGTGCTAGCTGCAGCACCACCACAATGTCTACACATGAGGAAACTCTTAATAGAGGTCATAGTTGGATAGGCAATAATCTAAATAATCTTTATCTACTAAAATTAGTTTTAAGAATTAACTACATTATGCAGGATGTAGTTCAACAGAAGTTAATTACATGGAAATCATCCACCCGATAACAAATTATGCTACCCTAAAAGATGTTCCCCGGTGTAAATTCTGCACTGCAAAAAGATTTGAGTATGAGCCGCCAGCATTTTGTTGTGGCAATGGTATTGTGGCTTATTTCACATCAAACACCGACAACTTTAAGAAATCTATATTTAGGAAATACGAATGAATCTGAACAGTTTCGAACTTATATAAAAACATACAATAACATTTTTGCATTCAAATCTCTAGGAGTTAATTATGACAAAGAACTAGCAAAAAAATATATAGGTATATCCACATTTCGAGTTCAAGGAAAAATGTATCACTTTATAGAGGACTTAGTACCAGCTACTGAGAAAGGAAGAAATTTACAATTATATTTCTTTGATAGTGAAAATGAATTGAGGAATCGATTAGAATGTTCAAGCAAACTGAATGAAGGTATTGTACAAAAACTGATAGAAATATTAAATGCTAATCCATACTCCATATTCCCAAAGTCACTAATAAATATTCCGCAATTATCTAATTTCTACATTGCTCTAAAATCCGATGCTGGTTTAGATCAAAGAATGTACAACTTACCAACTGCATCAGAAGTTGTTGGAATATGGGTAGAGCAAGATACTCAAAACTATACACTCACCCCTCATATTCGTGTATATACAAATAGCAATAGGAGTCAATTGGTAAATTATTATTACAGTTGTTATGATCCATTGCAGTATCCACTGTTATTTCCATATGGTCAAAATGGATGGCATTGTGGTATTCAGAAAGTTGAACCTTTAGGTGCTTCTTCTTCTGGACAAAAATATTGTGAAAATGAACAATTACCAAGCATAACAAATATGACTACAATTGATGGATTTCTTGATATAGAAGCTGAAGTTATGCAATAAGGAATACGTAAAAGAAATAGTGTCTCCTGTCGTGAATATTAGTGTTATCAACTTCAAATGCGAGATGATGAAAATATAATTATAAATTCAGGAAGATTGTTTCAACAATACACTGTTGACCAATGGATAAAAATTGAAACTCAACGATTAGATTTTGCTTCTTTCAATCCGAATTTATATAGAACAGATGTATTAGGAGGGTTGATAGACGTTCTACGACGAGGTGAAAGAGATGCTTCACAAGTAGGTAAACACAAATTTCTCCCACTTAGCTTTACAGGAGGGCCAAGAGATATGCGTAGACGATACATGGATGCAATTGCATTGGTTCAGCGTTTTGGAAGACCTGATATATTTTTAACCATTACATGTAAACCCTCTTGCCCAAAGATCAAAGAAAATCTTCTTGCAAGTGATGAAGCACAAAATAGACCCGATTGAATTTGTCGAGTATTTCGTGCAAAATTAGAGGAACTAAAAAAGGATTTGTTAAAGAAACACATATTCGGTAAAGTCTTGGCATATATGTACACAGTAGAATTTCAGAAACGAGGACTTCCTCATGCTCCATTTCTAATTATACTTGATGAAAGATTCAAAATACTTACACCTGAAGCCTATGATCGATTTGTTTCTGCACAACTACCAAATCCTACTGTAAATCCTCACCTATATTCACTCGTTACACAACACATGATTCATGGACCTTGGGGTAAACTAAATCCAACAAGTCCTTGTATGAAAAAAGGATATTGTAAGTTTAAGTATCCAAAAGAGCTTGCTCATGAAACGACAAAAGGAAAAAGTTCATACCCTATTTATAGAAGACGCAATACAGGAAACTATGTGGAGATTAGAAAACATCTTATTAATAATTCATGGTTTGTCCCTTATAATTCCTTTTTATTATCCAAATATAATTGTCATATAAACGTTGAGATTTGTTCAGATATTAAAGTAGTTAAATACATTTATAAGTACATATGCAAAGGACATGATAAAATCGCATTCAAGATTCATACTAATGATACAAATATAGAAGTTGATGAGATAAAAGAATATCAATCAGCTAGATGGGTTTCCGCGCCTGAAGCAGCATGGCGTATATTTGCCTTTAATATCAATGAAATGTCTCCTAATGTATACCATCTTCAACTACATCTTGATAGACAACAGCTTGTTTCGTTCAAAAGTATTGATAATATTAGTAAAATTATTAATAATCCAATGATTAAAAAAACAATGTTAACTGAATTTTTTGTAATGAACACAATGAATGAAACAGCTAAAAGTTTAAACTTATTATATCGAGAATTTCCTGAATATTTTGTCTGGTCAAAAACAGATAAAATGTGGACAATTCGTAAGCGTGGAAATGCTATTGGACGTGTTGTCACTTGTCATCCTACTGAAGGAGAAAGATACTACCTTAGATTACTTTTAATGAATATAAGAGGACCATTTAGTAGAAGCAGCTGAAAAAAGAGGATTGTTGCTTTCAGATAATAATTTAGTAGAATGTATGTCTGAGGCTGTAGATTATCAAATGCTAGCAAGTCTTAGACATTTGTTTGCTATGTTACTGATATATTGTAGCCCAAGTAATCCAAAAGAATTATGGTAAAAATTTGAAATATCCTTATCAGAGGATTTTATGAGAATTCCAAACATTAATACAATGGAAATTCGTTATAGGGTGTTAACGCATATTAATGATATTCTTCATTCAGTTGGTCGTGATATAAATGAATTTAAATTAATTCCTGAAGTAATTAAAACATCTGCACTATCAAAAGAAGCTACAGATGTTTACTATGAAAGAAATTTTACTGTGACTGAAGATGATCTGCTTCTACAATATAAATTAAACACTGCACAAAAAAAAGCTTACAATATAATCTTAGAAAGAATATTTTCAAATAAATCCGGTGCATTCTTTATAGATGGCCCTGGAGGAACTGGTAAAAGCTTTTTATATCGTGATTTACTAGCAACGGTTAGATATAGAGGATTTATAGCTTTGGCAACTACAAGTTCAGGTGTTGCAGCTTCGCTGCTTCCAGGTGATCGCTCTGCTTATTCCCTTTTTAAAATTCCAATAAAATGTCGAAGGAAAGTTCAGTTGTAACATCAGTAAACAAAGTTCTCTGGCATCTTTAATTCGTGATGCAAAACTTATAGTATGGGATGAGATTTAATGGCAAAAAAAGAAGTAGTTGAAGCTCTTGACTTACTTTTGAAAGATTTAATGGAAACAAGAATACTATTTGGCGGAAAAATTATTGTTTTTAGTGGGGATTTCAGGCAAACTCTTCCTGTTGTTCGTAGTGGAAAAAGAGAAGACTTCATTAATCAAAGTCTATTATGCTCTCAAATTTGGAATCAAGTTGAAAAATTACATTTGCTAGAAAACATGCGTGCAAAATTAGATCCAACCTTTTGTGAATACTTAATTAGAATTGGTAATGGAATTGAAAAAAAAATTGATAAAGGCAAAATTCAAATTCCTCATTCTTTAATCGTACCATTCGAGAATGAAAAAGATTCATTGAATCTTTTATTTAAAATTACTTATCCGAATTTGCACACCTCTTACTCAAATCTTTCTTTCATCACTTCTCGTGCTATTCAAACAACAAAAAATAATTTTGTTGACGAAATAAATGATATGTTAATCACTCAATTCCCAACTACTGAAAAAACATATCTAGCTACCGATGAGACCATAGATCCAAAGGATCAAAGTGAATACGAAGACTTATTGCATAATTTGAATTCCGTTGGTTTACCTCCTTACAAATTAACGTTAAAAAAATTGTCCAATTATGTTACTAAGAAATTTAAATCCCTGTGAAGGTTTATGCAATGGTACACGCTTAATATGTAATGATTTCAGATCACACGTTATCAGCGCCACAATATCTAATGGTGATTTTAAAAATACACATGTATTCATTCCTAGAATACCACTACTAACATCAGAAGATGAAAAGTTACCTCTACCATTTAAAAGGATACAATTTCCAATACGATTGTGTTATGTAATGACAATTAATAAAGCACAAGGCTAAACTTTAGATTTTGTTGGCATTTATTTACGTGAACCTGTCTTTTCTCATGGTCAATTGTATGTTGCTTTATCAAGAGCCAAGAGTTCTAATTGTGTTTAAGATATTGATAAGGCCACCAAATAGCTGATAATAACGATGACACATCTACATATAACATTGTTTATGACGAAATTATAGAAAAGGATTTTTCGTGAAACTATCTTACACTTTTGATAGGTAAACAACCTATTGTATTCTATTATTTGATCTCATATATTTTTTTATTTCATACCATTATTCTTCTATTAATGATGATGTTTTCTTGTATATTTAATCCCAGTTACCAGCCATGACAGAAAGATTGAATATCAACGAAATCGATGAGAACATAGAAGAATGGATTTGTAAAGTTCAAGTGGTAGATAAAGGTCATCCCCGAACCACTAGGGAGGGAAACAAGAAATATCAATTGATGATATTACAGGATGAAGAGGTATTTGTCACTAAACTAATAAATACTCATCTACTTTCATAAATTAGTTTGTAGCAAAATAAATATACTGCATACCATTTTTACTTTGCTTTTTAATGGTTATAATCTGTCTTCACTCATTAATCTTCAATTCAGTGCTCTTCTACTTAGTTGAAATACTGTTCCTTGTGAGTTTTGCTGTCAAGCACTTGTTGTCACTGTAAATCTACATTTTATGTTTCTTTTGTTGTAGAAAAGTTACAGATTGGGTTAAATATAATTGGTTTTGTTTGTAGAACTCAGGTAAACTTGAATTCTGAAGTTTCTTTTTAAATAAATTTGGCTATTGATTGATTTGATTTTACGTTGAAGTTCTATTCTACTTCTTGTCAGTTTTGATATGAAGCACTTCTTATCACTCTTAATCCACGTTTTAATTCTCTTTTTTTTGTAGACATAATTTGTGATATAGAGAAGTTCATTACTGTTTGAGTTCGATGCTATTGATTTTCTTTGCAAAATATAGAAAGTGAATTAAAACCTGAGCGGATACCAGTGCAGTTAAGATATCGAATTGTTTTTTTAAGTCAAATCACATACAAATTTTTAGGAACGACAGTGTGAAGATTATAGAAAAAATGAAATATTATTATACAGATAATGAAGAAGGATAAAAAATGTCTTCCTCAACTGATTTTGTAACCGCACAGAAAAACCTGATAAATATCTGAACTGATATTTGAGAATTAATTTTTCCACTAAAAGTGTTGCTTAATGTTGTTGATGTCGTGTTCCTTGAATAATGATCTACAAAATAAGTACTTACATATTTTACTATAGCCTTCATTCTGTTGATTAAACCATCATGTCCATGGCAAAATCTCCCCTCATACTCATATCCTTTAAATTTTATATTCCCCATAAAAAAATAAGTTTTCCCAAAAATTCAAAACACTTTGAATTTTTATACCAACTATATGTTATTTCACTTATCTAATATTATTCTAATTTCATTAAATTTCTCAAAGGAAACTCAAATACAAGTTATCATGCACGGTACAGATATCGCACATTATGCAAATGAGTTTGTTCCTTTTCAAACATATTTGCTATCGGGGGCATTTGTCTCCGAGTCGATCAAGGCGTGTGGAATTTCTCTTCATCAATTCAGCTGGACAATTGATAAGGGCACAATTTTTGAACCAATAGATAAAGTCATACCCCCTGAACCACCATTGCTGCCACCAACGCTGCTAAAAATTACATCGTTTGACAGTTTCGATTATCAAGTTATAGGCTTTGAATTCGGTACTTCTCAAAATATATTTACAGTATACTTACCAGACATATAACTCATTTTTCATAACTATTACCACTTACTAATAACTCTTTAATTCTTGCAAGACATTCTTGCCCTCGTGATAAATGGTAGTCCTCCATCATATGCCTCAAACCTTGCCCTCGTGATAAATGGTAGTCCTCCATCATATGCCTCAAACGGGAATAGAATTCAAGAATTCATCATCAACAACTATGAGTAAGTACAATGTTACTTTTCATCTTATATCGTTCTGTTTTTTATGTGCTTGTTTCAAATAACTGGATTTATTAATAAATAGTGATGTCATCTTCCTTTTCGTCAAAGTTGAAGGTCCAAATTTGATCTAGGTGTATGATTGACCCTCTTTCTTAGAAAGTAAATTTTTTTAAAAAAAATTCCCTTCTCTGTGACTGCAAGCATCTCATATTTAAATAGCTTGATCTAAGGATCTAGAAAAAGATAAGTTGGTTACCACATATTGATAAAAAGTTTCCAATTATCGCATAGATTGTTCTTATTTCCTTTGCAAATCAGTAACTGGCTGCTATGACATTAGGAGTGGAAGATATGGTTGATCTTCTGGTTTTGATTTTAATTTATATCTTGAAATATCGGATTTATCTAATTGTGGTGTACTTAAACTTGCAGCACATCTATTGTTATTAATGTTTGCTTATCCTTTTGATTAACTGATTAAACTTGATCTAGGTTTGTCAATATTATCAAATCTGATTATAGCGACATAGTAATGGTTAACTTGCAAGCTCATTCTTATAAGGAATGTCATGCACATTGTTGGTATTCAAGAGTGACAAATATAATATTCCAAGACACATAGACAACACTAACCAACCTCTTTAATGGAAGAATTAGCCAATTCTACAAGTTGCTCTCTAAAAAAAAGGGGACACCTAGCTATTTGAAAAATCTAAGTATGCTTACTCCGTCTTTGTTTAGCCAGAAGTCCTCTTCTTCTTATGACCAAAAGGAATACAGCTCTACAAAGTAACTATGTGGTCCTTTTTTTTTTTTTTGAAAAATATTTTTAGATTTTAATCATCTTTCCACAACCACCTCATTTATTATATATATATATATATATATATAAAATTCTTTTCTAAAAACTGATTTCAAATAATTTCAAAAAATCTTTTTATATAGAATAGGATAGGTGATTTCGCTTACGTGTCAACATCACAAAAATAAGACTTTTGTCCATTTGAAGAACACATAGTGCCTATTGTCAACATCCAGCAACAGTCTTTGGTATGTGCATCATCTACATCATAAATCTCTTTTTGAAATGAAATGTTAATCTAATTTACCATTTCATATGTATGCACAGGGGCAAGTATTCCACATGCAAGCTCAATTGTTAATATCCAATGAAACTCAAAAATTTTGTGTCTTAGTCTGCTTTGACTGCAAGCAAGTATTTCCAAGGATTTGGACACAGAGAACATTCTATTGTATAACTTGCCGTCGACAAACAAAACTCACACCAAGGTATGAAAATCATATCAGTAAGATCAATCACTGCATAACCATAACGTCCTTGAATTTAAATTTGGTACGTTAAATTTTTAAAATTTTTAGCACTGATTTAGTTGTATGATTTAATTAGTCTATTCAAAACTTAAACGGATTGGATAAGTTAGTGTTATGCACAATAAATAATAAATAGAGAAAACATCAAATAACTACAAGAAAATTCAACAACCCTTTTTACCTATGTTCTTCCACACCCATAATTGCGATTTCTTTCTCTCCTTCCTCCTTTAATCTACTTGATTAGTAGCGATTCAGTCACTCTATTCTGCTTCATTTTGATTGATATGAAATTTGGGGATATTTGAGGAGTTTAATTAAGGGTACAAAGTTCTTGTCTTGTTACCGGTGAAAAGAAAAATCACTAGAGAAAGAACTGGAATGTGTCATAGACAAAGTAAGAAACTATTAATAGCAGGTATAAATGAAATTAGGATCTTATACTCTTTTATAAATATACATCTCGTAGTTATATCTCAAGTTAAATGAATTGAAATTTGTGACCAGGAGTATGTTCCTGTCTACATGGGAAGTTCAATATATTTTTCCAATAAATTGCATACTTTTGCAATGTGGATTAGACATTTCTTAATTTTTTGATTGGCAGGAACTCCACAAATCAAGTTATGATAGTATTATCTCAATCTAATACATACTTTTAGAAAGTATCTCATTCTGTTTTAGTGTCTCACTTCAAAAACTACACACACCCAAACTGATGCCGAAGTTTTCTTTTTCCATTTTTTGAGTAACCAATATGATAAAATATTCAGGTGCTGCAACCTTACGTATCATAGTTTAGTTTTCTTAAGGCTTAAGCTACTTCATTTTTTTTGCAACTGCTAACATTTTATTGATGTAAAATATTGTTACAGGTTATAGATTATTTATATCTTATTTAATTATGGTTTGATAGGCTGAAAGAATTGGCTTTGATAAATTGTGATGTAGTGGAAAGATAATTTGGATACGTGTTGAGTTGGTTGCTTTTATATTTTATTTCAATTATGATGTTCATTCAAGTAGTCAAAGAGCATACTACCAAGAATAAGGCATCTCTTAGCCGGCTAACGTCCTTTCTTTCTTGTAAAGTTATATAAATGCCATCTTTGTTTGGTAACGATTAGTAAACTAAATAACAATTTTCAATTTAAAAAATTATCATTGAACATAAACATATTGAATTTTGATCAGATGCCAGTTTGAAGTAACCATCAAAGATGATACTGGTTCAACAACAGCCATGATTTCAGATAAAATTGGAGAAGAACTATTGTCTCTAACTGTAGCAGAAATTCATGACATATGTTGCATCAAGGTAAAACACTCTACAACCTCTTGTTTAATCCTTAAAAATCTAATCTTACATGATCTCTTCCATCTTTCAGAAACAACTGTTGTCACTCGTATCCATGCAACACATACTGCTAGGTAAGACATTCACCGTCCAAATAAAGAAGTTGTTTGCCAAAAACAAGGATGCATCTTCAGCAAAACTGTTTAGCATGTCAATCACCGAGAAAGATATTGCTAGCAATCTGCCACTGCCCATTGACACACCAACAACTCCAGAAAGCAGTAAACGCAAGATGAAGCAAATCATGATAAAAGAAGACTAAAAGGTATTCTCTCTACACGACTCTCAATTGCTATGCAACAATAAATGTAGTTTGTCCTATTGATTTTAAAACTAATGCTTGCATTTGTTGTTGGATTTTTTTATGATGTTATATGTAAATTCTGGATTAGATCTATATAGGAAAATATGTTTTTGATGATATGCTATGATTAAATTTTATTCTTCTGGAAATATAACAAATGTGGCTACAACTTGTATCCCTATTTATTGCTGAAGGGAATCTATCAAATCTGTTACATTTGATAGATTATTTATAGAAACAGGATGTGTGTTGCATTAGGAAATGTGTTTCAGTTTGATTGCTGATTGTTGATAGTTTGGTAGATTAGAACATGGAGTCTGGAGAATATAATGGAGAGATTTTATTGGATAAGTCTCTTACTGCACAAGTCTGAGAAATAAATAGCCTAAAAAAGAAGCCCATATTTTTTTGGTGCGTAAAGTAGATGACAAGTTGAACGCACCTTTGACATTTTTTATTTTATTTGTTGTTTAACATGTTAAAGAATGCTTTATCAAAGTGAAATGAATAGGTTGACCTTTGCCAATACAAAATATTATTATTATTAAAAAGATTTTTTTCCATTAAAAGCTATTATATACATTTGTTTATGTACATCTTTGAGGTAGAAATGCGAATTGATGGGAAGTTTTGAAATATTTTGAAATTGGATTCTAATATCAAGGTGTTTGATTCTGATTTTCTGGATAAGATTTGATACTCTCCTTTTGTTATAGTTTAATACTTTTTTGCAATATGGTTGGCAACACCATTTTATCTTGATGGCGTACACTTTTGGTGGTGATAGCAAGGACTTTGCTGCATTGTAATAAGAAATTGACAGGTACTTAAATCTTGCAATCAATGATAAATTTTTAAACAAACCAGTACTATACTCAACATTAACTCCTCCCCATAACAATATACTGAATTCATTTTCCATCTTATTTCACAGGTGCTTTCTGAATGATGCTGACTAATAGTCAAAATGCAGCATTATGTAAATATTGTATATATCCAACCTAAATAACACAGCCATAACAACGAACAAAACAACTGCCAACCATATTTCATATATATATATATATATATATATATATAATATATCTATCCATCTCTCTCTCTCTCTCTCTCTCTCTCTCTCTCTCTCTCTATATATATATATATATATATATATATATATATATATATATATATATATATATATATATATATATATATATATATATATATATATATATATATATATAGATAGATAGATAGATAGTTAAAAATCTTTCAATGTTGGGCCCGTGCACCTCTACCTAGTAGTATAAAAAATGAGATGTCTACACTAATTTGTTTTAAAGGTTACTAAGGAAAACTAAAATTTCAATTTTCAAGAAATGTGAAAAATAATACCATTCAATATTTTATGTGATCATAATAGTAATGGAAAAAGCTCAAATATGCCATAAAATAATAAAATTTATGTGAAGACGTATTTGGCGAGAAAATGATTTAACTGATTTTCAAAACATTCAAATTTCTATTATGTTTAAGGGCAAAAGACAGAAATTACATACTTTTAAGATAAAATTATCATTTGTCTCTTATAAGTGTATAATTACAGAAATATCTCAAATAATAGGATAATATAAGCGCTGATACATTAAAATGATGCACGAGATACATTAATCTTTAAGTAAGATACATTACATTTTATACATGATACACTAATCTGATGTACATTTTATACATGATACACTAATCTGATGTATATTTTATACATGATACACTAATCTAATGCACGAGATACACTAATCTGATGTGCAAGATACGTTAACCTGAAGTGATACATTAATCTAATGAGCAAGATACACTAATTTGATATGCAAGATACATTAATCTGATGTACTGACACATTAATCTGATGCGCAAAAATAAGAAATTTGGGAATTTGTAAAAGGGAAAATTGTATATAATAGCAAACTAATAACCTAAAATAAATGGAGTAGCTAGGGTTTGATTTAATTGTGCTCCATAGCAAACGTTTGCAATAAGTTGTCAGGCGACTCTCTCTTAAATATCTCGCTCGCCACTCTCTTCCAATCTCTCGCTCGCTTCCTCACTTTTTATAAAAACACAAGTGTATAAAAATTGTTTCTAATTGCATAAAGCATAGAAAATTGTATAAATACATATATTTTGTTCCCCTCTCTCCCTCTTCCAGATCTCGCTCGCCACTCTCCCAAATCTCGCTCTCCATCCTCGCCTTTCTCACTTATACAAACAGAAGCGAAATGTATAAATTGTGTTTCTGTTTGTATAAAGCGTGAGAAAATTATATATACACATGCAAATTCATATATTTTCGTCCTATACACTTATAATTATACAATAAAAATACTCCCCTGCTCAGTTTCTTTTGCCTTTCTCTCTTTCTTGTTTTATATAATTTTCAAATTGTATCCAATTTCTCTCTTTCTCGTTTTATACAATTCGATTCAATTGTATATTTCTTGTCAAGTCTCTTTTGCCTTTCTCTCTTTCTCATTTTATACAAATTCAAATTGTATATAATCGTTCTATACACTTATAATAATACAATTCGTTTTATACACTTCATTTTTATACAGTTTTCTGCCCAAGTGTCTTTCTTTTTCTTGTTTTATACACTTCGTTTTATACAATTTGCTTCAACTGTATATGTATAGCGAATTATACAGTTTCTATGTTTGCTATGGAGCGCAATTATGCAAACTTTGCTATAGCATTCACATATGATTTTTTTAATTTGCTATATGTGAAAGTTGCCCTTTGTAAAACTAATAGGGAATAATGATAATAAGAGAACTTAAAGTGAATTTTTATCATTTTTCCTTCAAACCACGGTTTAATTTATTTTTTTCATTATTCAATTCGTCCATATTTTCCAAAACTAACCATATCAATGGTATATGACTTGGATTTTATTCGTTTTAGGAAGAATCACCCAATATACAAATTTAAGAGAAAATATTACGGATTTTAAATCTACTTTTTAAAATTTTTTGCTTAAAATAATTTAATTACGGGTTATAAAATATGTTATTTATTTATAAATCAATTAAATTTTACTTTATTAAATAATTAGTATTTTTATAATTTTATATAATTATTAAATTATTTAAATAAAGAATACATCATATTTATCTCTTACACAATTATAGGGATTTACATTGATTATTTGTTCCTTTTTTTGCAGTAGTCCAATACGTTGTTCTTTTATAATTATATATTAGTATTAATTTATTTACATAAAAAAACCATAATTATCTCTTACACAATTATAGAAATTTACATTAATTATTATTCTTTTTCTACTGTTACCCAGGTTAGCAATTCATCTTTCCTCTCTTTCAATCATATTCCATTGAAATAGTTTTCAATGTCTAAATATTGATTTGGAGAAATTTTCATCATACAATCAAAAGAAAGGGAGGATTCATAATTCTAAAAATCAAGATTTTAGATTTTCAACATAACATGTCAAAAAAAAATCTTAGCATACTCATTAGTAGAAGTGTCAATGGTTGAAATACATGCTCCAATTGAAGTCAAGCATATGACAAATGTGTCTCAACAAGAGTCATGTATTTTTATCTTTTAGTGATTTAATCAGAAAAATTAATTCAATTTATTTCTTAAAATTATTTTTTCTTTCAATTTTGTTTCAGTGATTATGGTATGTACACATGTTTATTTGTTGAATACATCAATAATGGATTTTCTTATATGAGTTCCACTGATTACAAATTAATATTTTTTTTGTTAAAATTACTATATTATGCATATTGTTGGTAAGAACTTGTATTTGTGTGAAACTTATACGAAATGTGAATAATATCGCTATGAAACTCGTTCAGATTTTGTAGGCAAGAAAAAAATTTAAAACAAAATCAACAAATGTGGATGTGGGTCCGTCAAGAAAATCCTCTAAAATAAGAGCAACAATAAACAGTAATTCAAAAATTCCAAAGTAAAAAACGGGCAGAAAAATTGTGTGAGTAAAAATTTAATTTAAATTATCAATTATTTTTTTTTTGGTCATTTATTTATTATTTTCTTAATGAAGTGCAACAATGTGCATAAAATTTATACGAAATTTGTATTATATATTTCATCTTATGTTTTAAATTGATATCCAATCATCTGAATGAGTTTATGTTTGACATGATTTTTTGCATCAATATCTATATGCATTAGCATAAAGTCGATATAAATTTGGTGTGTATTTCCTAATATTTGTATAAATTTGGAGTCCTAATGAAGTTGATGAAATGCTATACTGGTTAGTAGGAATTAATTTATTTTAAATTATTTCTTTATGCATACTATTTTGGCATGAAGTTTGTTTAATGTTGACATGAAATTGCTATAATTTATACATCTATATTTATATGTCTTGTCATGAAATTGATATAATATTGTAGCAACAAGAAAGAGGTGAGAACGATGATGACGCAATTAATGAGAGTGAAGTAACTAAAATTGTTGCTAGCAAATTTGGTGGACCTCACATAGCAAAATAACATGCTTTGGATACCAGCAATTATCCAACACCAAGAGCACGATGATCAAATTTGAGATACTTGATTGTACCTTACACTTTTTAAAATTACAAGTTTTTTTTTGAAACTTTTTTGACGATATTTTTGTGTTTGATGCAATTTTGAGTATTTGATGATGATATCCATTGTTTTATTCAATTGGATGCACCACTGTAAAGATAAATTATACATTGAGTATAACAATTTTTGAGATAATAGTTATGTACAAATTTCATATCAATTGGATTCAACATTTAGAGTTCTACAATGTCTTACTGAAACAAATTGAATACCAATTAAAAGTTTGTGAACTAACTCTATCTAATAATTGATATCCAAACTGTACACTATTGGCATCCAAATACATGATTGATTTTTTTACTTCATATTCTAACATACAAAATAAAAAATAAAAACTGAATGAAGTTGTTATCCAACCTGTAGAAATATCTTGAAGAAATGATTATGTCAATGTAAAATAGTGATCAATGTACTTTGTAACAATCTCAATTAAATCTTGTTTTATATTAATTCAAGTTGGACACATTATGGATACCAACTTAATACTAATTGTAAATTATATTTTCTTAACAAGCGTGAACTAAATATTTTAAAGATATATGAAGTTTATAAACAATCTATATAAATACTATAAGAAACAAATATGATAATTTAAAAAAACGATCATTAAGTTTTACACCAACATCAGTTACATCTTGTTTTATTTTTATTTAGAGTAGGACACGGATACCAAATTAATACTCATGCTAACTTACATTAAATATTATCAGTCGCTATTAGGTTGCATACAAAATGGATACCAAATGCATACCATAATTACCTTATATAATGTTCACTAATATGAACAATGCCTTATATATTAAAGTGTGTGAGTTTTATTTCCTACATTATGCAATTGGTATGATTACTGAATGAATCTCGTATAAAATATGAACAATGTATTAAACACTTAGTTAAAATGGATTTGATAAGAGTTATGTATATATTTTATATACGTTGGCAATATATATTATTGAAAAATAATGAATATATTGTACCAAGCAAAACAAAATATGAGTTGAAAAAACAAAATAAAATAAAAATTTTGTATCGTTTAAATAAATAAACTATAAACTTTTTGGAGCTTAAGATCACATTTTTTGTTGGGTTTAATCTAGTTTTTGCGGCCTCTTTGTTGTACTTATGAATTCATGTTTGAACTATTATCCTCGTAAATTCAAGACATGAAATCAGTGGATACCTCCTTGCTAACATGTTAACATTATACAAAGGAATAATAAATATGTTGTATAGATATTCACTTTTCATAACAAGATAATACAAATTTCATCCATAACTTTATTTTTCTCACACAAATTTATACACACTCATCATTAGTTATTCATACCAATATTATTCCAAACAATCTACCAGAATTCTATCATAAAACACATTTCATGAAAAAAAAATATGTTGTACATAATGCAAAGGAATAATAAATATGTTCTATTTATATTCAAATGTCATATCAAAACTACAACAAATTTCATCCACAACTTCATTCTTATCACTCAAATTTATAGACACTTGTCATTACTTACTCATAGAAATATCATTCCAAACAATCTACAAAAATTCATACCATAATACATTTCATATATTTATTTTTTACACACATTTCATAAATTTATAACAATATCATCATTACCATTTCTTATAGTATCACGATATGATATAATCAAATGATTCACATATAAATACAAAATTGCCACATTCATTATGTTTACAAGATACAAATTATAAAAATCAGTTTTGAAAATAGTTATAACATCAATTATACAATTTTCACAGAAATTATTTTGTAATGTGAAACAAACGAATCATTAAAAAAATTACAATTTAAATCTATTATACACATTCAAAATTCAATAATTTCATTTTCAGTTTCATTATTCTCAATTATTTTTTTTAGTGAAGTTGGAATAAAAATACAAAGAATAAATTGCAATAAATACTAACCAGAAGGATTTCATCTAGCACCATGTTATATTATTATCGATAAGAATTCGTCCATCACCACAAAATAAAGATTTTTGAACCAAAAATATTTTGGAATTAGTCAAGAATGATGATGTAGCGACCCTCATAATGAACTAGGTGAAAGTAGAGCTTTGCAAGTATTTCATGAGTTAATAATGAGTTAAAATAGTGAATTTTAATGTTTGAAGTCAGTTTGGTAAGTTTGAAAGTCAAATGTCAAAGAACGACCAAGACGTTTGGAAACTAGATTTATGTGTGCGCTAGTGTGTCCTCGTTTGTTGTGCATGATTTTAGGGTTTGTTTGGAGTATACAACGAGTTGGGATGACCCTAGTACCTGAGGGACATACCAAGGGTCAAAATGATCCAGTAAAGGGTCGTGACTCTAAGATGTTTAAGTTGTGTCTTTTAGTTGGTTGTGACGATGAGACTTACTTCCTAGTACTTATAAAGAGCTTCTTATTATTATTCTTGTGAAAAGTTTTAATTATGCACTACTTTTCATATCTTATGTAATGACTTACAGCTAAGAGGCTTGTATAAGAACTCCGAAGGGTCAAGTACGCCTTGTGACGACTCAAGAGTGCTCCCTTTCTTCTAGGGTGCACTTACGGATCGTTACAAACTTGGTATCAGAGTATAAGGTTTTGAAAAGTAATTTATGGTCCAAAGTCTCACAAGCCACATCTAATAGAGTCTTGTTCATCGGTGTGAGTAACGGTACATTCTTGAGAGAAAGGCTATAATATGATAGAAGTGTCACTTTCTTCATTACCCTAGTGTCATGCCATAGAGTTGAGTTCTATAAGACGTCTTTTTTCAATCTCGTCTTTGGTGTTTATAGGAAATAAATATGAGGAGGAAACACGCAATAAGAGAGGAGGGAGGAGTAGCTAATGAGAGGATTCCTCCCCGTGGTGTGCAAGTTCATATAGTTGACCAAGAGGATGTGAATGAGGAGGTTCCATCTCAAGAACCTCAAGTGCCACAAATGCCTCCAATGCCCCAAGGTCCTAAAGTTCCCTATGTTGAAGGGCATATGACTAATAAGGAGATAAGGGCTGCTCTTAGGATTTTGACCCAACTCATGACGATACAAGATCAAGTCGTCAGTAATCATGTAGTTGCCCAAGCTAACCTAGGAGTTGGACAAAATGCAAGTACTCTCGCTTCTAGAATTCGGGATTTTATGAGGATGAACCCTCCTACTTTCCATGGAACTAAAGTGGAATATCCACAAGGCTTCATAGATGAGGTGTTTAAGGTTGTGGATGCTATGGGTGTGACTCCTAGAGAAAAGCGGAGCTAGCCGCCTATCAACTCAAAGATGTGTCTCAAGTGTGGTTTGAGAAATGGAGGGATGAAAGACCCTTATGAGAAGGTTCGGTAGATTGGGAAGTGTTCAAAGTGTCTTTTATTGATAGGTTTTCCCCATAGAATTGAGGGAGAGAAATTTGAGGGAATTCATGAACCTTCGTCAAGGGGGGTATGAGTGTGAAGGAGTAGTCTCTCAAATTCACCCCACTCTCTAAGTATGCCCCAACTATGGTAGCCAACTCTAGGGCTAAAATGAATAATTTTTTGATGGGAGTGTCTAGCTTGGTGGAAAAAGAGCGTTGTATGTCAATGCTCCATAATGACGTGGATATCTCTAGGCTCATGCTGTATGCTAAAGAAATTGAGGAGTCCAAGCTTAGGGAGATAAGTAGAGAGGGGAAGATGCCTAGGTCGGATGAACCAATTCAAACCAAGTACAAGAAGAGGTTTTATCATCAAGAGTCTTCCATGGGAACAAGAATAGGGTTTCCAACCAAAATTCCCAAGTAGGTGGCCATGCTTTTTGAGAGGTCTAGGTGTGCTACTTGTGGGAAGCAACACTTGGGTAAGTGTCTTGCCGATACTGATGGTTGATTTGGGTGTGGTAATAGGGGTAATAATATGAGAGATTGCCCTAACCTCAAGGCAAAAGGGAAATAGGTCAACCAAGCTCCTCATGGTGGTCCGGATCCTAATGCTCCCAAGATGAATTGTTTCTATGCACTCGGAACTAAAGGAGAACACTAATCCAGAATAAAGCCCTGTAAGTCTTAATTCATTATGGTTGTCTGTTTTGTCTTTGATGGGTTTGCGCTAAGTGGGGGAGTATGAGTTGAGTAGCAAGGTAGTTGATACCCTTATCTTTTCCTTCTATTCTTACTCAAGCTTGAGACCAAAATCCTTAGTAGTCTGTTATGATTTGGAGTCTTGCATTTGAGTATGAGTTTCATGTCTCCTTAGGTTATGAGATTCATTGCTGATATGATTTTTTGCATGCTCTTTATATTACCATGGTTATATGATTAGATTGATAGTTGACCTATACTTTCCATGCCAATGTGTATCTAGTGATATTTGCTTAATTGCTTCAAGTTGTTGTACTTATCTGTCAATGTGTGATTTCAAGTTATTACACGCTGAGCTTTGAAATGGTATGATAAGCATGTATAATGTTGGAGAAGGTAGTTTCTCCATAAATGGGGAGAAAATGAAGAAATAAGTGTGTGCTTGGAATTGTGGAAATAGTTTCAGATTTGCTTGTGTTTCTTAAAATGTTTAATGATATGAAGTTGGTGTTCCTCGTAAGTTTTTTAGATTGACTATAAATGTTATGAACATGATTTTATGTCTTATGTGCTTCTATTTGAGTCCTTAATGTCCTTAAAGGTGTTTAGTGTCATTCGAGGACGAATGTTTTTCTAAGTGGGGGGAATGTAGGAACCCTCATAATGAACTAGCTTGAAATAGATAATCACAAGTATTTCATGATTTAATAATGTGTCGAAATAGTGAATTTTAATGTTTGAATTCAGTTTGGTGAGTTTTGAAGTCAAACATCAAAGAACGACCAAAACGTTCGGAAACTAGCCTTGTGTGTGCACTAGTGTGTCCTTGTTTGTTGTGCATGATTTTAGGGGTTGCTTTGGAGTCTACAACCAGTGGGGATGACCCTAGTACCTAAAGGGACATACCAAGGGTAAAAACTTTTGAGTAAGACTCTACGGGGACCACCTTAAGGGTCCCCAAGGAGGACCCAAACGTTGGCAAAAGGAAGTTGTCAGACAGCCAAGATGTGGAGACAAGGGCGCGTCGAGCCTGCTACACTTGGTAGACAAACTTTTCTCTGCGAAGCACGGATAACACGGACCTTTCTATCCCAAAATAAATTCGGTAACCAAGATCTAGAGGTGACCCCGCGATGAGTAGCCACTTTCCAGATTTGGTCGCTTCGTTTTTAAGTCAAGTTAGACTTTGGAAAAGGGTCCAATTAGTGTAAGGGTCTTTTGGAAACTTTGGGGATTATTTATGGAAGGTTTTATGTCACATTAAACCCCAATTCAACCATCAATTCAAATCCTCAAGTTCAAAACAAAAATCTATCAAAACCCTTTCTCCAAAATCCTCCATTTTCAACAAGCTTCAATCTCCAAGGAACAAGACCGAATTCTTCGAGTTTCTTCACCAAATCTCGTGGTTTTCTTCATATTAAGGTATGGTAGTTCATACTTGAATCTTATTTCATTCAAGGAGCCATTCCGAAGAGATTTCAAAAAGGATTTTCAAACTTCAACTTCTTTTATCTTTGACTCTAAGCATGGGTCTTTGCATGAAAATGTTTTAATGATTTGAATAATTTGTTTTTAGTATAAGTTGATGATTTAAATGTCAAAACCTCAATGAGCCCATGCACATGCATATTTCCAACTTTTAGCTTATGAAGTGGGTTTAGTGTATATCTAGATATTGTTAGAAATTGTTGAAGTTGAATATATTTATCTTATATTATGATTAGCTACTGCCTTAAACGCTATTTTATGATGAATCATTGGAGAAATTGAGAAAATGAGGTGAAATCTTGGGTGAATGGTAAGTTGGTTACAATGTTTAGTTCCTGTGGTGAAATAAATCTGAGTGGTACCGTCCACCTTTGGTGGCGGTGATTACTTGAAGTACATGATTATATGGTATAAATGTGTATATTGTGATTATGGTCTTGAAGGCATAGTATGTGAAGTGAAATGAACATTATGATGTTTATGCATGATATGTTCTAGGAGATTGAAATATATATATATCTTGATGATTTTATGCCTAAGTGAAGTATATGTTTATGTGAAGCATGCTAGTGTGTGAAATATAATTGATGAAGGTATGAGTATGTTTAGGAGTCAATATTATGAAAAGGGTAATTATGTGAAAGGTGTGATCATATGTACTCACACACACTTTGAATGAATAAATGAATTTAATGAATATGAATGGAGGATTGTAGGGTGGACACTCTTCTTGAGTAGAGATGACGTGTCTAGAACATCCCTACTATTCCTATAGTATGAAAAAGGGGAGTTTTGGGGTGAACACTCTTCGTGATTTGAAATGAAGTGTTTAGTAGCAATATCACTATTCCCAAGAACTTTCTAAGAGATATTGGAGGATGGATACCCTTCGTGAGTTGAGATGTGGTGTTCAATAGTTATCCCTTAACCTATAATAATGAATGTTTAAGACTCCGTGGGAGAATTATGTTTAGCACCAAGAGGATTTGAAGAAGGGGTGGTTACACCTCGTAAGTTGAGATGTTGTATCCAATGTACCTCTTGAGATGAGTACTCCTCGTTAGTAGAGAATGACTTACTTAGAAGCAATCTCTTCATCCTTTAACTATGCGCCCGCATAGGAGTAGCTAATGGAGAATCCATGTAAAGGCTCAAGAATGACCGTACCTTAGGCAAGTGGGGATCCCTCATCCGGTAGGGTTAACACAGGGATTCCATGTCTAGCTCTTATGGTCTATTTTGGTTAAAGCTAGCCCCCACAAAAGAATGTAATGAACTAAGTTTTCTAAAAGGTGTATTACTTAGGATGGTGGTATGAGACGCTATCTATCAATAGCACAAGTAGGCATTTTGAGGGAGTCTTGGTGTGTCCTTAAATGAAGTGTATGAATGGGTCATTATGTGATACAAATAAAGTTATGTCACTTAATATCTAATATTAAGAAAGCATGTTAAGGCTATGTCTTGTATGATGATGTTTATGAATGATGAATGTGGTGTGTCTAGTCTAAGGGAATCCTCAAGGAGCACTTGGTGGGAGTAGTAGTATGAGATGATACATTCACATTGCACTATTTGTAACTTAGGGTTGTCTTGGAGAAGGGTTCTTACGTGAAGTCCTCAAATGCAAGTATGTTCCTCTAGTGTCTTCGATGTTGAGTGTTTTTTAGTTAAGGGTGATGAAGTATGCATATATTTGGTAGTCTTAGGGGTCACTTACATGTGTATTGAAGATATTGTATGGGCGGTTTCTTCATATCTTACCTTTGTGAATCTTAGGGTATTATTGGATAGGGAAAATTCAAGGGAAATGAGTTTATTGTAAAGTGTAGGCTTATGTTGAAAATATGGAAGTTTTATTCTATGTATTAAATGATGTTTTAATTGATGTTTTGTGACTATATTCATGATGGTTTTACTTAAATAGCATGAAAGCTTTATTTCAACTAAAATGCCCTCTTTTGTATGTTTTTGCATAATGTCATATTTAGTACAATGTTTATGATAATTCCATACTTTTCTATACTCTATCAGTATAGTTGGAGGCAAGTGGAAGTTTAGAAGGCAAGGCTTGGGAAGTTGACTCTCTCAAGACACGGTATGTCCTCATATATTCGAGGACATAGTTTATATTTCCTTAGTTCTTCTTTAAGACTTGTATAAGACTTATTATGTATTTTCTTTCAATGTAAAGGGTTGTGATCCTGAGATACTTAAGTTGTGTCTTTTAGTTGGCTTGTGACGATGAGACTTACTCCCTAGTATTTATAAAAACCTTATTATTATTATTGTTCTTGTGAAAAGTTATAATTCCGCACTGCTTTTCATATCTTATGTAATGAATGATAGCTAAAAGACATGTATAAGACCTCCGAAGAGTCAAGTACGCCTTGTGACGACTCAAGAATGCTCCCTTCTTCTAGGGTGTACTTGTGGGTCGTTACAGACGGCAATCACAAAAAAATCGAGAGATTGAGAAACGTTTAAATTAAAAAAAATCTATTTTTAAATTAATTTTAACCAATTGAGTAAAAAAAAGGAAAACAAACTGACATAAAAAAATTAGAGGGAGAGAGAAAACGTTTGAAAATAAAATAAAATCTTGTTTTTGATTTAATTACAACTGATTGAGTAAAAAAAGGAAATCATGTATTGTTATTTTATTTTGAATCCCCTAAATTTATGACATTGTTAATTATCCTTTTTAATTTTATTTTTGAATTTCCTTAACTCATGCTACTTAATAATCATCTATAATTAATTCAAATTTAATTAACAATCATCTTTTCAAATTTCTTACATTTTTTTCCATCATAATTTTTTTAAAAATTTTTTTAGAACAAATATTTTCAATTATTAAACAACTTTTTTCTTAATAATTTGTTATAACTTGAAATTTTTTAGTGTTATAAGTTGAAAGTTTAATTCTTCTTCTATAACTTGAAAATATTACTATAATATATGTCATATATAAAATTTTCACATTATTGTTTACATTAATTAACTTTTTGTTTGATTTTATTTTATTTAATAAAATTTCCAAAAGAAAATCATTTCTTTTTTTTTTATGTTCAAATTAAAATATTTGCTTTTTTATTTATTGTTTATTTTGTTAGTTGTGTTGAAAATATAAGAGTTATTTTCCTTAAAATCCCTTTGGTTTATTTCCTTTCAAAAAAGGAAAAAATGAAGTTTTATTTACTTAATTATTATTTTCAAAGTTAGTCAAATGTTTTTGTCAAGTTGTTGGTTAACCACAAGTTAGCGGACATCTCAGAAGCATTACCATCTCGAAAGGTAAATTTAACCTTGAATCCCTTTTATTTTCAATTGATTTTAGTCTGTATAATTTTTTTGGAAAATATTATAAGTTTTCTTAGTTTATTTCAAAAATTAAGTGGCGATTCTATTTGAAAAATTGATTTCTCTTCAAGTCATAAGTTTAGTCGATTTTTTTTAAATAAGTCCATTTCTTTTATTTTTCGAGTAAAACACAATGGATATTGAAACGTGCCTTTTAATTTAGACACAATAATATTGTAGCAATAAAGATCTTACAACATAAAAATCATAAATGGGTGTTTATGTGAAGAACGAGTCTAATACAAATAAGAAAATTGATATATTGTGTGTGTGTGTGTGTGTGTGTGTGTGTTTGTGTGTGTGTGTATGTGTGTTTAACAACCCATTTAGTCGGTTTGAGCAGTAGAATTATTTTTGATAAATACTTACTGGGTCGACGGACCACGCGACGGATCGTCATGGTCACGACGGACCGTCATGGACTCCATCGTCCCATACTTGTGCAATTTCTTCTGCTGCTCTATTCACCACCCTCGACGGCAGATATGACGAACCGTCATAGGCATAACGGTCCGTCGAGCATCTTCGTTCCAAAACACTTCAACTCTTGGAATCTGGGTACTGGGACTACTTCTTTGAACTTCATGACGAACCTGCAAGACGGACCGTCATAGATACGACGGACCGTCATAGATACGACGGACCGTCACAAGCTGCGTAACCCCACACTTGGTCGGACTTCCGCTAAATTTTTTTATGGGTGTTTTGGACTATTCATAATTATAATTATGAAATTAGTGGGGTAATTTGAATAACTTATTAAGTTGGTGGTTAAAGAAGATAATAGTGAAATAAATAGTGGGTTACTTTTTTTTTTTATATATAATTGATTATATGATAATTAGGGTAAAAGGAATCTGTAGAATAAAATAAAAAGAGCAGAAGAGGAGAACGAAAGAGAGAGTGTGAACGAAAGAAGAAAGCAAGTGACTTAGACTTCAGATTGAAAAGGTTCAGAGGCACTGAGGAAGGCAAAGGCATTGGAGAGGTAGCTTGCTTGATTTCGATTCTTCGGTGGATGTAGGTTATGGTTTATTTCTATGTGATAGATAAAATCTAAATAGCGATCGATATGTATTGAGTGATATTGTAAAGTCTTCTATGTACTTGATTGTGTAGTTGTATGTTTTGATCGTGTGGTTTGTGGTTGGCCTAAAATTATGAGACTATTGAATTTCTAATCTTGAATCCTCTCTATTAAAATGACGTCTTGAATAAAGAAGGCTTGATGAATTAAATAATGAGATAATTGGATCGGAGTGTCACGTTCCGACATGGTATTATGGGATCGGAGTGTCATGTTCCGACACGGTATATGGGATCGGAGTGTCACGTTCCAACACGATAACATTAAAGGAAAGGAATCTTGAATTATCTTAAAATACTCAAATTCAAAGAACCTATTTCCCAAATGAGTATGGTTTGGAGGCATGAGTCCTCATAGGTGTGCTTGATGTTGTGATTGATGGTGTACCTATTATGGTGTTGTTGTAAATGGTTCATGTGTTTGTTGCTTGCCACCTGTTAAGTATTGTAGTTGATTTTATATTATTATTCAATATATTTTTTTTTCTATTTTGAGTTGGCCGATGATACCTACTCAGTACGTGTTCCTTGTACTGACCCCTACTTGTATTTTCTTCTTTGTTATTTTGTGGAGTGCAGCAAGTGTACCATCGACTTCGACTCGCCCTCAGCTCTAGCCAGTCTTTAGCACATCAGAGTTTGGGGTGAGCTATTATTCCTAGCTCGTGCTGGATTCTCTCCTTCACGTCTTTATGTCTTTGAATTTCGGACATGGACCATCTTTTTACTTATTTTGGTTTCTTAAATACTCTTAAACTTGGTAATTTGAGGATAGATGTTCTTGATGTGATGACTTCCAGATTTTGGGGATAATAAGTGTAAAACATTAGAAGCTTATTTACTTGGTTACATTAATAAGTTTTGGAGCTTCCGTATTATTTATATTATTTATAGTTGAACTATTGGTATATGTTGGGGTTTAGATGTGTTGGTTCGCCCACCTAAGGAGGTAAGTGTGGGTGCCATTCACGACCCGTTTTGGGTCGTGACAAACTTGGTATCAGAGCATTAGGTTCGTTGGTCTCATCACATAAGAACAAGTCTAGTAGAGTCTTGAGGGACGGTATGGGGACGCCTTTACTTTCCTTTGAGAGGCTATAGGACTTTAGGAAAACTCCATTATTTCTTTCTCTCGTGCTATTACATGGATCCAATTGGTATCTAGGTGATACAAATTGGTATCTGACATCCTCACTCTATTTTGCAGATAGTTAGAACTAGAGCAACAACTGTGCCAACACCAACACCGGCAAGACAGGGTGCGTCTGAGCCAACCATTGAGGTTGTAACTCGAGGAGGAGCAGTGGCAAGAGGCCTTGGTAGAGGTCGTAGGAGAGAGGACAGACACCTGGTCCAGCGAGGAATAGAGCAGTGACTCCTCCACCGACTGATGGGGTAGTAAGAGAGGGTGAGGAAGGGGAAAATGAGCAAGTTAAAGATGAGGACTTACCACCCCAGCCTTTGCCAGAGATGATTAATCAGGTTCTTGCTTATCTTAGCGGGTTATCTGATTAGGGCCAGATATCTCCAGTGTTTTCTGCACCAGCACCTCAGGTTCCGGGAGTACAACATGCAGCTGTTGTGGCTCCCCACATGGATGCATCATTGGAAGTAGGCACATTTCCTCGATTGACTACAGAGTCTATAATGACAGGTGATCAACATGAACGTTTCATTAAGTTCTTAAAGTTGAAACCTCCAGTCTTCAAGGGTGCTGAATCTGAAGATGCCTATGATTTTCTGGTTGATTGTCATGAGCTGCTACATAAGATGGACATAGTAGAACGATTCGGTGTTGAGTTTGTGACCTATCAGTTTCAAGGGGATTCCAAAATGTGGTGGCGATCGTATGTTGAGTGTCAACCAGCACAGGCACCACCCATGACTTGGGCATCATTTTCTAGCTTATTTATGGAGAAGTATATACCCCGGACTTTGAGTGATAGAAGGAGAGATGAGTTCCTGAGCCTAGAGCAAGGAAGGATGTCCGTTGTTGCTTATGAGGACAAATTTCGTGCACTATCCAGGTATGCCACTATGCTTTGCTTCAGTCCACGAGAGCGGATTCGCTGCTTTGTGAAAGGATTGAGATAAGATTTGCAGATCCCAGCCTTACAGGTAGCTGCTGCAGCAAAATCCTTTCAGGAAGTGATTGATTTTGTGATAGAGGTAGAGGGGGTGAAGCCAGACAACTTCACCATGGCATCGACATTTAAGAAGTTCCATAAGGGAGGTGAATTTAATGGTTCTTACTCCAGAGGGTAGAGTTCAGGAGGTTGCCTAGCCCGTCCTATTCAGTCTTCACTGCAGGCTTTAGCGGGGGGTCCATCGCAGACCAGTCTGCCTTTTTCTTGGTTTGGAGGTTATCCCTAGACTTCGTCATTCTCACAGAGACCTATGCTTGACTCCAGAAATTGTTATGGATGTGGAGAGACTGGACATATTAGGAAATATTGTCCAAAACAGAGTTACAGACCCCCAATAGTTAGAGGTAGAGGTGGTCATGGTAGAGGCCGCTATTATGGAGGACGTGGTGGCCAAGGTAATGGTGCTCACCTAATCAGTCGGGGTGGCGGGCAAGTTGGAACTACTGCAGCACAACTTGGTAGGGGCAATGGACAGACAGGCGATAGGGCCCATTGTTATGCTTTCCCCGGAAGGTCTGAAGTAGAGACATCTGATGTTGTTATCCCAGGTACTCTTTTGGTCTGTGATTGCATGGCTTCTGTATTATTTGATCCTGGATCCACATTTTCATATGTATCTTCCTCATTTGCTACTGGTCTTGATTTATATTGTGATTGACTTGACATGCCTATTCGTGTCTCTTCTCCTGTGGGTGAGTCTGTGATAGTTGAGAAGGTGTTTAGGTCTTGCGTTGTGACTTTTGTGGGGAACGATACTTATGTAGATTTTATTATTCTAGAGATGGTTAATTTTGATGTAATTCTGGGTATGACTTGGCTTTCTCCAAATTTTGCAATCTTAGATTGTAATGCTAAAACTGTGACATTGGCCAAGCCTGGGACAAATCCGCTAGTGTGGAAGGGTAACTATATTTCCACTCCACTTCGTATTATCTCTTTTCGTCGTGCTAGGAGGATGGTGAGTAAGGGTTGTTTAACTTTCTTGGCACATCTCAGGGATGATACTTCTAAAGTACCTTCGATCAAGTCTGTTTCGATAGTCCGTGAGTTTCTGGATGTGTTTCCTGCAGACCTTCCTGGTATGCCACCGGATTGGGATATTGATTTTTGTATTGATTTGGAGTCGGGTACTCGCCCCATTTCCATTCCCCCTCATAGAATGTCTTCAGCTGAGTTAAGGGAGTTGAAGGCCCAACTTCAGGAATTGTTAGGTAAAGGCTTTATTAGACCGAGTGCATCCCCATGGGGTGCCCCTGTTTTATTTGTGAAGAAGAAAGATGGAAGTTTTCGAATGTGCATAGACTATAGGCAGCTGAATAAGGTAACTATTAAGAACAAGTATCCCATTCCTCGCATTGATGATTTGTTCGATCAGTTACAAGGTGCTTGTGTCTTCTCTAAAATTGATTTGAGGTCTGGTTATCACCAATTGAAAATACAGGCAGCAGATGTTCCAAAGACTGCTTTTCGAACCAGGTATGGGCATTATGAATTCTTAGTAATGTCTTTTGGGCTTACGAATGCCCCTGCTGCTTTCATGAGCCTGATGAACGGGATTTTTATGCCATATCTGGACCTCTTTGTTATTGTATTTATTGATAATATACTGATATACTCAAAGAGCAGGAAAGAACATGAGGAGCATTTGGGAATTGTATTGGAGTTGTTGAGGAAGAAAAGGCTTTATGCCAAATTCTCCAAGTGTGAGTTTTGGCTAGATTCAGTGTCCTTCTTGGGCCACGTGGTTTCTAAGGATGGAGTGATGGTGGATCCTTCTAAGATTGAAGCAGTGAAGAGTTGGGTAAGACCTACTAATGTTTCAGAGGTAAGGAGCTTTGTTGGTTTAGCTAGCTACTATCGTCGATTTGTCAAGGAATTTTCTTCTATTGCTTCCCAGCTGACAAATTTGACTAAGCATAATGTTCCATTTGTATGGTCGGACAAATGTGAAGAAAGCTTCCAAAAACTCAAGATCTTGTTGACTACTGCACCAATTCTTACCTTGCCAGTGGAAGGTAAGAATTTTATTGTTTATTGTAATGCATCTTATTCTGGTTTGGGTGCAGTGCTAATGCAGGAGAGGAATGTAGTTGCTTATGCTTCGAGGCAATTAAAAGTGCATGAACGTAACTATCCGACCCATGATTTGGAGTTGGCTGCAGTTGTATTTGCATTAAAGCAATGGAGACATTACCTATATGGGGTTAAGTGTGAAGTTTATACAGATCATCGTAGTTTACAGTATGTCTTTACTCAGAAAGATTTGAATTGGAGGCAGAGGAGGTGGATGGAACTATTGAAGGACTATGATATTACTATTTTGTATCACCTAGGAAGAGCTAATGTTGTGGCAGATGCCTTAAGTAGAAAAGCAAGGAGCATGGGTAGTTTAGCCCACTTACAGGTTTCTAGACGCCCATTGGCTAGAGAGGTTCAGACTTTGGCTAATGACTTTATGAGGCTGGGAGTACTAGAGAAAGAAGGATTTTTGTCCTGTGTGGAGGCAAGATCTTCTTTTCTTGACAAGATTAAGGGAAAGCAGTTTGCTGATAAGAAGTTGAGCCGAATTCGAGATATAATATTGCGAGGAGAGGCTAAAGAGGCAATAATTGATGAGGAAGGCGTTTTGAGAAATAAGGGAAGAGTATGTGTGCCCCGTGTTGATGATTTGATTCACACTATTCTTACAGAGGCTCATAGTTCAAGGTATTCTATACATCCTGGTGCAACAAAGATGTATCGTGACCTAAGGCAACATTTTTGGTGGAGTAGAATGAAGCGTGACATTGTTGATTTTGTTGCCCAATGCCCGAATTGTCAGTAGGTAAAGTATGAACACCAGAGGCCTGGAGGGGCACTTCAGAGAATGCCCATTCCTGAATGGAAGTGGGAAAGAATTGCAATAGATTTCGTGGTTGGTCTTCCAAAGACATTGGGTAAGTTCGATTCTATTTGGGTAATTTTTGACAGGTTAACTAAGTCTGCTCACTTCATTCCGATCAAGATGACATACAATGCAGAGATGTTAGCCAAACTCTATATCTCAGAAATTGTTCGATTACATGGAGTTTCACTTTCCATTATATCAGATAGAGGTACGCAATTTACTTCTAAGTTTTGGAGAACATTACATGCTGAATTAGGGACTAGGTTGGATCTTAGTACGGCATTTAACCCTCAGACCGATGGTCTGTCTGAGCGAACGATTCAGGTGTTGGAGGATATGCTTCGTGCATGTGTGATAGAATTTGGTGGTCCTTGGGATAAATTCTTACCCTTAGCAGAGTTTTCATACAATAATAGCTATCACTCAAGTATTGATATGGCCCCATTTGAGGCACTGTATAGGAGGAGATGTAGTTCTCCCATTGGTTGGTTTGATACATTTGAGGTGAGACCTTGGGGTACCGATCTTTTGAGGGAATCGTTAGATAAAGTAAAATTCATTCAGGAGAAGCTTCTAGCAGCTCAGAGTAGGCAGAAAGAATATGCAGACCGAAAGGTTAGGGACTTGGATTTTATGGAGGGTTAACAAGTCTTGCTGAAGGTTTCACCCATGAAGGGTGTGATGCGGTTTGGTAAGCGAGGTAAGCTTAGTCCGAGGTATATTGGTCCATTTGAAGTTCTGAAGCGCGTGGGGGATGTGGCCTATGAATTGGCATTACCTCCAGGGTTGTCAGGACTGCACCCGGTATTTCATGTGTCTATGCTGAAAAAATACCATGGTGATGGAAATTATATTATCCGTTGGGATTCAATTCTTCTTGATAAGAATCTGTCTTATGAAGAAGAGCCTATTTCTATTCTAGATAGGGAGGTCCGCAAGTTGAGATCAAAGGAGATTGCAGCTATCAAGGTTCAATGGAAGGATCAGCCAGTTGAAGAGTCCACATGGGAGAGTGAGGTCGATATGAAAGAAAGATATCCACGTCTTTTTACAAATTCAGGTACTCTTTCTCGTCCTCCCCTCTTCTTCCTGTGATCGTTCGAGGACGAACGATGGGTAGATTGGTATCTATTGTAACAACCCATTTAGTCGGTTTGAGCAGTAGAATTATTTTTGATAAATACTTACTGGGTCGACGGACCACGCGACGGATCGTCATGGTCACGATGGACCGTCATGGACTCCTCCGTCCCATACTTGCGCAATTTCTTCTGCAGCTCTCTTCACCACCCTCGACGGCAGGTATAACGAACCATCATAGGCACAATGGTCCGTCGAGCGTCTTCGTTCCAAAACACTTCAACTCTTTGAATCTGGGTACTGGGACTACTTCTCTGAACTTTGTGACGAACCTGCAGGACGGACCGTCATAGATACGACGGACCGTCACAAGCTGTGTAACCCCACACTTGGTCGGACTTCTGCTAAATTTTTTATAGGTGTTTTGGACTATTCATAATTATAATTATGAAATTAGTGGGGTAATTTTAACAACTTATTTAGTTGGTGGTTAAAGAATATAATAGTGAAATAAATAGTGGGTTACTTTTATCATTTTTTTATATAATTGATTATATGATAATTAGGGTAAAAGGAATCTGTAGAAGAAAAATAAAAAGAGCAGAAAAAGAGAACGAAAGAGAGAGCGTGAACGAAAGAAGAAAGCAAGCGACTTAGACTTCAGATTGAAAAGGTTCATAGGCATTGAGGAGGGCAAAGGCATTGGAGAGGTAGCTTTCTTGATTTTGATTCTTCGGTGGAGGTAGGTTATGGTTTATTTCTATGTGATAGATAAACTCTAAATAGCGATCGATATGTATTGAGTGATATTGTAAAGTCTTCTATGTACTTGATTGTGTAGTTGTATGTTTTGATCGTGTGGTTTGTGGTTGGCCTAAAATTATGAGACTGTTGAATTTCTAATCTTGAATCCTCTCTATTAAAATGACGCCTTGAATAAAGAAGGCTTGATGAAATAAATAATGAGATAATTGGATCAGAGTGTCACTTTCCGACACGGTATTATGGGATCGGAGTGTCATGTTCTGACATGGTATATGGGATCGGAGTGTCACATTCCGACACGATAACATTAAAGGAAAGGAATCTTGAATTATCTTAATATACTCAAATTCAAAGAACCTATTTGCCAAATGAGTATGGTGTGGAGGCATGAGTCCTCATAGGTGTTCTTGATGTTGTGATTGATGGTGTACCTATTATGGTGTTGTTGTAAATGGTTCATGTGTTTGTTGCTTGCCACCTGTTAAGTATTGTAGTTGATTTTATATTATTATTCAATATATATTATTTTCTATTTTGAGTTGACCGATGATACCTACTCAGTACGTGTTCCTTGTATTGACCCCTACTTGTATTTTCTTCTTTATTATTTTGTGGAGTGCAGCAAGTGTGCCATCGACTTCGACTCGCCCGCAGCTCTAGCCAGTCTTCAGCACATCAGAGTTCGGGGTGAGCTATTATTCCTAGCTCGTGCTGGATTCTCTCCTTCACGTCTTGATGTCTTTGAATTTCGGACATGGACCATCTTTTTACTTATTTTGGTTTCTTAAATACTCTTAGACTTGGTAATTTGAGGATAGATGTTCTTGATGTGATGACTTCCAGATTTTGGGGATAATAAGTGTAAAACTTTAGAAGCTTATTTACTTGGTTACATTAATAAGTTATGGAGCTTCCGCATTATTTATATTATTTATAGTTGAACTATTGGTATATGTTGGGGTTTAGATGTGTTTGTTCGCCCACCTAAGGAGGTAAGTGTGGGTGTCATTCACGACCCGTTTTGGGTCGTGACTCTGTGTGTGTGTGTGTGTGCGCGCGCGTGCGTGTGTGCGCGTGCGTGCGTGCGCGTGCGTGCGTGCGCGTGCGTGCGTGTGCGTGTGTGAAAAAAGAAAAAACAAATAAATATTTGTATCTTCTAATCTTCATATGATTTTAAAAGAAGTTGATTGTGTCATCTTTAGGACTTAAGGATTTCTAAATGTCGTCTAATTGTTTAGAGAAACAGTAAGAAGGGTAGTAAATAACCTTCAAGTTATGAATTGGAAGAAAACGATAAAAACTACAATGGTCATTTGTATTTTTTATATGCTTCCGTTTGGCTTGATATATTTTTTAATATGACGACAATTTTTTGAAGACACTGAGTTAGTTTCCCTTCTTAAAGGGCACATGAATTTTGTTAGTTTACTTTCGAATTTCAATTTTTATTATATTTTGGTGGTTACCAGGATTTGAATATAGAGAAACGATAACTTTTTTTAAAAAAACAAAATTTTAATCTTCTAAAACAATAACTTTTTTTGTTCTTTATTAAAAAATTTAAATTAACTCAATTTAATTAATTTTAAATTTTAAATTTTAAAATCAGAGATTGTTATGGTGCTAACACTAGTCACTTTTTTCAAATGTTAAGCCTCATTTATTTCCTTTTACAATCTCAAATCAAATTTCAAATTTCAAAATTGTGTTTATATGATCCCTATTTTTAAAATTAACCACCTACATATAATCTTTGTGATTTTACTTTCTCTTAAATTACTTTTTCTCTATTCAATCATTTCTGATTTTATTTCAATACATGAAATTTCAAATTTTAAATTAAAAAATAGTGACTCGTTTTAGGAAAAAGAAACATAAGATTAATTAAATGGTGATTTTATCATGTTAACTTTAGATACAAATTTTAAGACATTAATTATATTTTCTTTAATCATGCATAGAATTGAGGGTCTGCAGTGATTGGTTAATGAGCAGTTTTAAAATTGTTTTTGTTATGAAACTATAATATAAAATTAGAAGAAGACGAAAGTAGGGAGAAGAGAAGAGACTTTTTATTTCTCTTGAAGTATATTTAGGAGTCATAGATCTTTCACAAATCTTATTTACAATGAAGGAAAACCCTTTATTTATAGAGAAAACCTTACTTGGTCCCAAAGTAGGATTCATAACCATATCCTACAAGGACTCCATATAATTAGACATTCACTATAATACAAATTGTTTATAACACTCCCCCTTGAATGTCGGTAGATTATGTGCCTCGTTAAAACCTTACTATATAAAACCCAGTGGGAAAAAATCTAGTGGAGGAAAAAGAGTATACATATCTAATAATACGCATTATAGATGCCTCATTAAAAACCTTACAAGGAAAACTTAGTGGGACAAAACCTTGTGAGGAAAAAAAAGTACATCGCGTATTAACTCCCCCTAGTGACAACATCAATTCAGAGACTAGAATCTTCGTTTTCCAAGATTGTGTATCATCTTCTTGAAAGTTGTAGTTAGTAGAGACATGGTGAATAAATCAACTATAGTATTACTTGAACAGACCTCTTACATGAGATATCACCATTCTTGGGAGCTCATTAGTGTAGAATAATCTTGACGAAATATGATTTCTTCTATCTGCTTTTATGAATCTTCCCTTCAAGATCAAATATTTCCGCAAGTTCATTCCTTTAACTTCTTTAAGCAAATAATCTATTGCCTTTTGAAAACTCTTCAAGAGTTTCAATTCTAGTTATCAACTTGCATAACAATATTTGTATATGCTTCATGCATTTTAAATCAATTTATTCCTTATGAGGATGATAAACAAGTTTTTCAAAAACATGTATATGCTTTAGATTTTGAACCCATTGGATATTTAATTTTGTCAAGTAACAACATTCAATATTAGATGTATGACATCTTTTCTACTGCCTAGATTGCAAGTCAAATAAGTTTTACGCTTACCAAGATGCATCATTTCACTTTTCACTTGATAATTATTTCTACACAAGCATGCTTTAATAGATGTAGAATTCATATCCTCATACTCTTTTACAGTATTGTGCGCTATTGTATCAAAGATATCATCAGCAATATACCATTTTGCGTTGATTCACAATACGACAAAACTTATTGAGATCTCATCACTTCATTATTTAAGATAGCTACCCCTCTCATGAGGTTTTATAAAGTGTTGTCGTAGGATCTCCAATAGCACATTGTATCCTTATTATGATCATTTTGATTCTTTGATCCTCCACCTTTTTCAAGAATTATTTTATTTAGAATTGATTAGTCTATCATGCTTCATGTATGTCATTGACTTTATCCTTGAGGGACATTCAATAGGAGTATTACAACTTTTGTGTTGCTTCTAATCTTCCCCTTATGTTAGACAACCTAACATATATCTCAATCTTTTGGAGAATCTATATTTGTGTATCATAGTATATTCATTAATCATATATTGCACATCAAAATTATCAGATGAAAACTATTTGGTTCCTGACCACAAACCAATTAATAGAATAATTGATCATAATTTATTGGTTTGATTCATACAATTATGTTTGTATGTAATATCATATTTCAGATCAACGTATGAAACTTTATTTTCATAAGCAATGATTCACTATATGAGACATTTAATGTCACATCATCTTATATATTTATCAATATTATCAAGATGAATTATCTTGATTTCGTATTCTGAAAGTTGTGCTTTCAGCTCAATTATCTTGCACAAACAATTTTGCGAATGTCAAACTGCAAGTTGACAACAAACACACATGTGATTATCTTATTGATGCATCTTTTTATCATATCACATGATAGGTTAACGGGCCCATATTCACCTTTTATACTTTTCAGAATTTAGGGATTTAGTCCCAACTTTAGTTGATCCGAGAACAAGCAAGGTAAAGAATTCTAGAAGAATCTTCTAGTTTTTTTAATGTATGTCCATTACTCAGTATGCACATCTTTGGGATGACCAAATTATTCATGCCAACTAATAAAATTATTAGTGCTCGTAAACTCCAAGTTTACTACGTCATGTGCCTTTTGCTTTAGTAAATTTCTGATTTTATTACTCCAAGAGTAATTTTCAGATTTATTTCTTCTCAATTATGTTACCCTTTAAGTGAGTCGTGATCCCATCATTGAATGAACTAATCTGAAGAAAATTATGCATGTAAACATATTATTTGTGCCAACATTTTTGCAAACATCAAGTTACGACATAATAATAGACACATATGAGACCATATAGAAGAAACATTTGTTAGAACCATAAATTATCTAAACGATCCACTTGGTGGATGACTAGGTCCACAAATCTCTGTATACGTTCCTAGAACGCAGAAAATTCAATCCCAACTTTTGTTTATGGTGGTCTCACAATTAGCTTGCCTTGCTAACAAGTAGCATAAGAAAATTCACCATTTAAAAGAATTTTTAGTTTCTTCCATGAAAGTCCATTTTAATTTTTCGTAATTCGTCTAAACATTATAGACTAACGATGTCCCAGACAATCGTGTCAAACTAAGAAAATACTTAAATTAGTAAACTTCTTATTTACCATAGAATATGCCTCAATTACATTAATTATTATCCAATACAAGCCTGAAGATAAAACATGACACTTCTATAATACATGTTTTATTCTAGACATTCTTGGTAATACCACATCATTGACCAAGGTTGGAATCTTTCTCATGCTAGCATGATGACTTACACCTCATTCCCTTTAAAGAATGGATCCATATTTTAGCATTTATCAAAAGTTCTCATTCCTCATGAATGGAACACAAACATGTGAGCTTATCAAATTATGATAGCTAGTACCTCATTCCATATTTATGTGCATTATTCAATCACTTGTCTTCTTTCAGACATATTATGCACTAATACAACATTCACTTTTGTAATGGAGTAAATTCAGTAAATTTCATGACTCTTCATCTAAAACAAATTAATTTTTATTTAGTCATTACTATATCATCAATATGGTGCATTAAGACTCAAATTCAATGTCTTATCCACATAAAAGTGTCTTAGGTCATAAATCGACGGGTCTTGAACCCAATATCTTATCATCATAGTGCATCAGGAGTTTAATCCAATGTCTTACCCTCTTTGTGCGATTAGACATAAATCCATCGTCTTATTCTTTTGGTGCGATAAAACTTTAATCTATCATCTTACCCACAATGAGGCTCAACCTCAAGCCTTCAGAATAATTTAATTTTATCACTTTTGATGATCATTAATATGATTGTATATTATAATTACACATAAAACTGAGAATAATGATTTCATATAATCAACACTAGCAGTTAATAGATATAGTTTAATATATCACGTACCTCATGTAGAGATTGAAAACATATCTTTCACTGAATTGTGCTTATTTAATTATTAAAATAAATTAAGGAATTCTCTTCCCAGTCGGTTACAATTAAACGTATAGAAAGTCGACAAGTCTCTTTAAATACTTACTTTAGATGGTACCTACAAATCTGTTACATAAATAATTATAATGTAAAGATAAACCACACCTTGAAGATATAAGAACATTATTACATAACTTATGCAAGATCTATTTGCACTTTTTCCGTCTTCTTTATAATTCTTTAAGAATAGAACAATCGTGCTGATAACGTGTTATGAAACTATATAAAATTAGAAGAAGAAGAAAGTAGGGAGAAGAAAAAATACTTTTTATTTCTCTTGAAGTATATTCAGGATTCATATATCTTTCACAAATCTTATTTACAATGAAGGAAAATCCTTTATTTATAGGGAAAACCTTATTTTGTCCCCAAGTATGATTCCTAACCATATCCGACAAGGAGTCCACATAATTAGACATTCACTATAATACAAATTGTTTATAACAGTTTTCTATTTTATGCATTTATTAAGTAATTTAAAATTAATGCAGGAAACTCTTTTAAATATTTACTTAGGTTATTGGTAAGTGTAGTAAACAGTTGTTCATTGTGTATAGGTTTGAAATTGAACTTTCTCTTTAACAAACAATATTAAATCTAGTTCTAATAAATTTTCTCTTTGAAAAAACATTATATCTTTTCTTGGTATGATAATGCTTAAGAAAAATGGGGAATGGAGATTTCACGTGGCTAAAAATTTAAGTTGATTTTGAGATTGGCCCTCGAGTGCAAAGGCAGAAGGGAGCTTGACTGCAAGACCCACCCGTCGAGCAGGGACGAAAGTCGGCCTTAGTGATCTGACGGTGCCGAGTGGAAGGGCCGTCGCTCAACGGATAGGGGCCTCAACGATCCCGGTGGCGATGTCCAAAGCGTGACATAAAAGTCGTTTCAGGTTCAAGGGCTAAAGCTTCTCTTTGGAGAATCCCTTCGCTACACTCGACTTAAGGGCACCTACGAACTCACTCATAAGGAAACTCATCAAGTAGGTCTTTCGAGTCTTTCAAGTACTGGCGAAGAAGCCGTTGCGCGCTAGCAGTTACTCTTCAGAGATATGGAACTCCAAGCCGATCAACAGGGCTGGGAGGTATGAGTTGATCGGATGCAGGGAAGCCCCCCCGAAAACTCCGACAAAAGAGATTGAATGCTAGGTTAGTTCACTTATTTTGGGCATCATCTTACGTCATTCGTTAAAGCGCTTTCTATAAGCCTTTAATTTAAGGACATTTTAAAGAAGAGAAAAAGTTCCGCCTTGTGTTAGTTTTTATTTATTCTTTCTAATTATTTTTATTCTTTTCTTATGCTATTTATTTTTAAAAATATATTTTTTTCAAAAATAAAAATAAAATGTGATTTCATATAAATAAAATATTCACCTGAAATGCATGTATAGTTTGATATAATATATTGGTTATTTAGGGTAAATTGAATTATTCTTATAATTTTGCATATCAGTTAAATAATGCTTTAAAATTATATGAAGTTTATAATATTATGAAATATATCACTTTAACTTTTAAAATGCTTAAAAAATTTTATTTTATTTTTTAATTGTAATATATTATTTAAATTAACTATATATAATTAATTTTAATAATATAGAAATTTGATAAATTATGTGGTGCAAACAAGTGACACTCTTTGCTTCTCCTAATATATATAGATAGATCATAATTATGATTATTATAGATTATAGGTTTCTTTCAAAAAAATTCTTAAAGCAATAAAAACTTTATCTACTAAAAATGCCTTCAACTACAGTTTGAATAAAGAGGGTAAATAACGATTTAGAGAATCATGTTGATTCACTCAAAAGGAAAACAAATACTATAACATCGCAAAAGATCAACATAGAATTAAGAAAAAAATATACAATTTAATATTTAATAAAAAAATATATACATGTAGACAATAAAATTTTCGTCGAGAAAATAATAATCAAGAATAGAAAATTAAGCAAAAATTGTTTTATTATTTCATGTGTGAGTGTTACATTCTCTATAACTCCTCTTAATTCGCCTTTTAAAATATTAATTCAAAAACTTTTGTGCATTGTCACATCCGGGGAGCACCCCCTAGAAGTAACATGGTGTACTTGATCTCTTGGGGGTCTTATACAAGCCCATAGTTATCATTCATCGCATTATCATAGTAAATTTAGCAAAAAATTTAAAACTTTTCATAACACATCATATGATAGAAACTTTATCACACATATAAAAAAAATATCATAAGTACATATTTAGACCTTAAGGCTCTTTGTCATCCTAGACACAACATTATAAGAGTACAATAGTGACACAACCCTTAAACATAATACATAAGTAAGCTTATACACTTTACAGTAAAGACATGACCTAGAAATCCTTGAACTTAAGGATCCCTTTCCTTGAGCTTGGGAATCACATATCAAGCTCCTCAATCATAGAGAAATCCTTTAAGCATCCATAACCTACACTTTGTGTAAAAAGTAGAGAAAAATGGAGTTAGTATAAAAATGCACTAAGTATGACAACCATGCAAAAATATGCATTTAAAAGGGACATTTTCTTGAAATCCATACATGATGCCTTTTTGTGAAATATTTATAAAACCTTTATACAATAGCATTTTTATCATTCACATACTTAATATAGACACATTCAAAGGTCAAACATCATTGAAATTCACATATGGAATTTAAGGCACATTGAGGTCAATTTACAGTGAGCTCTTTCAACCTTACAGTGAACTATTATCCTTTACAGTGAACACCTTTTCTTTTACTCTTTAACCTTCCAAGTAATCCTTTAGTGATACTTGGTGCAATGCATCACCTTAGGGCTACAAAGAAAGCATACATACAATCTACATAAGTCAACACATACCATCATAGAAACATAATACATCATAGACACATTTAAGTCAAGACTCTATTGGCTTTACAGTAAATTACCTCAATTTGCACATCTATTCACTTCACATGACATTAAGCACAATAAGACCTTACTCATGACTCCAATCTTAATCTACTAGTATAATGTACATGTGAAACCTTATAACCTCACACATACTTAGTAAACCTATCATGAGACCACAAGCCTTAACCCTCTATTTCATACACCAACGAGTACGTAAAGACAACTTCATTAGCAAGACCTTCAACATATAGACATTAAGACCACCATTATGCATTTCATCACATTATGTAGACACTAACACAATGTCATGGAAGAAAACCATAAAATATGCACATACATTAGGCCACCTTCCTAGAACTCCCTTAGAGAGCTATTCGTGCAATGTCTAGGTGGGTTCATTACTTCCACCTATCCTAAGTATTTTCTTTAGGTTATCCGAGTTAGGTTCCTTAGTCAATTACTTCGATTGTCCATTTTACTTTAGAAAAACTATAGCATTAACCGACAATAAGACCATGTAAGCCAAACATGGAATTTTGTGTCATCCCCACACACCAAAAGAGGGTGTCTTACTTGCCAAGGTAAGACATGAGTATCATGCTAGCATATTAGGTGATATCACTTGCTAGATCCTACGGGGAAACATAGTTATGGAACTTGGAGGCATCATGGAAATATCACTCTAACACCCTTTTTGGGTCATGAAGAATCAACCTCATAAGGATTATGGTGACCTACCTTCCTCCAATGGGAAGGGACATCCCTCACTTCAAGTTCACCCGGTTCTAAGTTAAGTTCCCTTTATTAAAAGTCTTTATTACATTACTTGATAAAACATAGTACTTTAGGAGATTCACTCCCCATAAGCTTAGCTCATATGTTATAGACGAGAAGTCCTTTAATCAACCTATATCATGTGAGAAAACCTTTAACATTGACATAGTATATGCAAGCATCTATCTACTTTAGGATATCCTTGAGCACACCTTTCAATAGCCCCTCTACCGACTAGATCATCATACATGTGTGTCTGTACATACATATGAGAAAACGTTTCACATAACACCTTTAGACAATTGTTGAATATTTATAAATAGTAAGTCTACATATTAATGAATCAATATATTTATTTACTAATTACCAATAGTTTACTAAGATATTTTCTCTTTTTTTTCTTACTCACTAGGGGTCGGGATCATATCCATACTTTACTTATTCATGCATAAGTGTACAAGTGTAACTATATGAGTCATGCTTTCATATAAACACATTTAGACACTATGTATAATCATACTAAATACTTCACATTATTTCATATAAAACATGTTCATAACATACTCATGCATTCATATCCTTGTATAGAAGAGATTAAACCTAGGAACTATCCTATCAAGGTACACATGTGCAATGCATAGACAAAGGTCCCATACCCTTGCCCATACTAGTACACTTATCAAGTCATCCTAGTTAAGGAAACACATATCATACTTTCATATACATAATCTTAACATGCATAGTAGTAGACACTAGTGATATGGAACAACCTTTCATTAGACACTATGATCTTATACTATTTGTAAGAATGCATGTAGAGTGAGGGTGTGTATATATTGGTCAATATGATCACATCATGGATATCAACAACACATTGAGGCATCCACCCTCTTAGGACCACAATGCACAACCAAGCAAAATTTTATTCTAGATCCTAAAGTATCTATCATTCCTTCATTATTCCAATCCTTTATTACATTTGTACTAAATGGTTCTGGTAATTTTGTATAATATTGTTTTCTTATTTCTTTTGCTTCGTCTAAATTGTATTTAGCTTTGTAATAATATTCTTTAAATGCGCAAGTATATTCTTCTAAGTAACACATTTTACATATAGCTAATTTTGTCATAAGTTGTCTATTTATTATTTTTTCTCTATTTTGTTCTCTTATATCTGTAGTCATGCCTCCAAATTCATTTCTTATTGCTGATTCATATTTATCTAGTATATCTATATTTGTTGCTGATGCAGATCCATCCATTTTCTTATCATTCCTAAGTACTTCTAAACTTTCCGAGGGTAGATTTTCTATCCATAATTTTGTTGTTCCTACAAATGTTCTTTCTATGTATCTTGGTGTTTTTGCTGTTTCTATTTTATTGTCTATTAACTGTTTAGACATATTTCCTATCCATATTAATATTGCTTAGAACAACAACACAATACTAGGAGACAAGCTAACTTCATATTACACTTTAAGACTCCTAACATTAGCTATTTACCCTTCATATAGGGGTACATGGGTAGGGGTCATCAATCCTACTTCATTAATGGAAGCACCTACACATGATATTAAACTAACCATTTACATGTTCATACAATAGCCATACAACCTAGATCACAACTAAAATAGGAAAGTAGGCATAAGCTTCACATGGTGTGATATTCATAACCACACACTCATGTATTCATTAATTTCTTGTAAGGACATAGTCAACACATATATAATGACAATAAATTAAACACCGCCACTATAAGTGGACCATACCACACAATGCCATATAAGGGTTCACAAACAATACTATAGAAAAGTAAAGGAGAAGAGTAGACCTTACCAACTCATCAACCCTTTTAATCAACATTTATCAATACACCCTTTTTATAAATAATAAATGTATAGGGCAGTAGCTAAATGTACCTTAATCGTGAAAGAAACCATTTACAAGTCTTTACAAGATCATGATACAACTAGTGCAAAACATCACCACTAATAGACATAGAACATCAACCAATTTCGCTAGTCTTGATCATCAATAAAAATTCATCAATAATGTACATGTAGTTCAATAGCTAAAGAAATAATAGACTAAAAGATATCCTACTACAATCGCGAATAAACTCGACATCACTGTAAGCATGCTTTATATTAAGAATTCATGGAAGATAAATTTACATAGGTTTATCCTATTTAAACTATCATGCATTGATCCACATTGGATCCGTTACATATTATTCATTATCACATTATATCATAGGAAGTAGCTAACCATCACTTTAACGTAATTGAATCTCATAATAAGTATGCTAGCATCATCAGACTATAGGCTAAAACATGTAGATCAATCCTTACATAGATTCCTTTGATTTGTTAACTGAGGGTTCATTCACATAATTCACCAATAACATCAGTATAAGTTTGTAGCTACAATTAACTTTACATAAACGAATCCTATATACATGTACTATAGACTCGATGTTATAGTGAAGTTCATACTTTAACAATCAATAGAAAATAGAGATCAAGTATTCAATGCATCAATGTACATGGATCCAATATCAGATAATTCACCATCAATATACATAAAAAATAGTATAAGCAATTCAAAATAATAGAATCACAATTCAACTAATAACAAGCCATGATCACAATGCCCATGCAAAGACTAAATCGAGTTTGGGAAGGGACATGGGTTCACAATGCAAGTGGATTGTTTTTAACATTAAAACCATTACATTATAATCAATTTATTATAATTAAACCATTAAAAACGTTTTAAGAAAGAACTCATGGCTTGATTGAAAGACTAAAAGTTTGATCTTGAAATCTCTTTGAAAACTTTGAGATTCACTCTCCAAGTGAGAGGTTACTTAGAGATTAAGGATCACCATACCTTTATATATATATGGAAACCTATAAAAAATGATTAAGAAAACATAGTAATCCAAGCTCCAAGCTGTTCTTGAGCTTCACCTTCAATGGAGGTTCTAGAGAGAATATTTTTTGAGGGAAAGTCTAATTTGTATGAATTGGTTTGGGAATGGGTTGATCACGTCTTTGATCCGTTAAATACACCCAAAAATAACTAAACTAACCTATTAGGGTCACGTTAGGACGTGGGGTGAATTTCCTATTCACCCCTTTAATGAAACAGTCGCTAGGCAGCAGTTGTAGGCCACCATCGACGACCTATAGGTCTATCGATGGGCCGTTTGTGGATTCAGTCAATGGGGTATTGGCTTGTTCTTTGGCTGAGCCTAATGTAGGATAATTTACATCGACAACACCTCCATTTACAAGAGGTTTTTTTAACAAAAAGGGTGTCGTTTGGTTCAGTCGATTAACACAGCCAAGGCAGTGTCTCGACAGCCCTTAGGTCCTTCTTGTGGCCCCCTTGGAAAGTCGTACCCAGACGTTTCCAACGTAAATACAAACCTTAACAAGTTGTAGAACTTACATGCAAGTTTCACCAAAAATGAAGACGTAAAACACATCAAAACATGCAAGGCACGCTCTAGACACACACAAACATCTCAAGGACTAACTTTCTAACGTCTTGGACGTTCTAGGATGTTTGACCTCCAAACCTCATGAAACAAAATACGATGCTTATAAACATAATTTTAATAATATAAGGACCTCATAAACTCATTACACACACATTATCACATAAAAACATATAATTCCCCTTAGGTGACTCGTCGTCACACGTCTTGGTCGTTCCTTAACGTTTGGCTTTGAAATGACCTCAAATTACCCAAGCATAAATTAAAGAACTGTATAAACATGTTAAAAATATTATAGTCACAAGTGAATCTCTAGACACGCTAACTCATTTTGGGGGTCTTACACGCTTGTTCTTGAATTTGACTTGAACTTGGACTTCAATTTTTATTTTGATCTTGATCTTGACTTTCTATTTGAATTGAAAGGCTTTGAGCTTGTTCTTGAATATAGTGGTCTTGATCTTGAATTCTTTAAATCTTGAACTTGAACACTTGAATTCTCGAACTTTGTAGCTTGTATAGAAATTGCGGTTTTTGATTCACGAGCTTTCTCTAGTTTCACGACCCAAAAGTACCCCCTAGAAGTTAGGGGAACCCTTGGGTCATGACCGGGTGTACTTAACCCTTTGTGGTCTTGTACAAGCCCTTTAATTATTGTTCATTATATAAGATATGAAAAGTAGTGTAGAATTAAAAAATTTCACGGCATTTAATTCTTTTATAAATACTTATAAAATATAATCGTCCCAAGCCAAACTTAAAGACACGACATAAATAACTTAAGTACACGACAGTTTAAATTTCAAAGAAATACATAAGAGGAATTTGTACAAAACTAAAGTAACTAATAACTATGCCTTCGAATATATGAGGACATACCACGCCTTGAGAGAATCAAATCCCAAGCTTGCCTTCTAAACGTCAATCTTGCTTCCAAACCTATACTTATAGAGCATAGAAATGTATGGGGATAGTACAAAGCAATGTACTAAGTACTGCATTGCAAAAATATGCAAAAAGGGACAATTTAGTAAAATAAGATTTCATGACAAATAACTAAATTATTCAAGAATTTAGAAACAAAACATCATAAGAAACATCATTTAATACTTAGAGAAGAATTTTCATAATTTTAAAAAAAAAGGGCACTTTACAATAAACTCTCCAAAACATACAGTGAACTCCCTTTTTAACATTAAAGTGAACTATCCCTATTCCGAAATAGTGAACTTTCAAGGCCAAGCAAAGAGGAAGTGAACCCATTTCCATAGGAGTTTTCCTAACTAAGGTTATCCTAAGACTTACCTTAACATGAAGGAAATTCACATACACCTTCTTCAATACACACCAAGGTGATCATTAAGACTACCCCTCTTCGGCTTACTCACCTCGGGAGAAAAAGCCACCACTCAATAACAAGACATTAGAAGAACACTCAAGCAACAAACCAAAACTTCCTTTTCGGAATGCCTACTTAGTGCAATGAGTAGATGGTGTTCCATACCACAACCTACCCTAAGTAGTACACTCTTTTAGAAGGCTTGGCAACAAGATTCCCCTTTCGGAAGGTCTACTTAGTGCAATAGATAGATAGTGTCTCATTCCACCACCTACCCTAAGTAGTACGTTCTTTTAGAAGACTTAGGTCATTCAATTCATATAAGGCTCACCAAGACTCTCTTTCGGAATGCCTACCTAGTGCAATGGATAAATAGCGTCCATTCCATTACCTACCCTAACTAATAGACTCTTTTAGAAGGCTTGGTACTTTCATTTCTTTTGTGGGGGCTTATCTTAACCGACATAGACCATGAGAGACAGACACGGAATCCTTACGTGCCTAAAGTAAGGTCATTCTCTTAGCTTTTACATGGCTTGCCTAGTAGCTACACCTATTCGGCCACATTGTTAAGGGATAAGGAGATTCCTGCTAAGTAACTCATTCTCTACTAAAAAGGAGTACTCATATCAAGAGGTACATTGGAATACAACATCTCAACTCATGAAGTTTAACCACCTCTTCTTTATATCCTCTCGATGCTAGGCATAACTCCCCACAGATTCTCAACATTCATTATTAAATGTCAAGGATAACTTTTGGACACCACATCTCAACTCACGAAGGGTATCCATTCCCCAACCTACATTAGAAAGCTCTTGGGAATAGTGAGTTTGCTACTAAACTCTTCTTCTCAACTCACGAATAGTGTTCACCCCAACATTCCCCTTTTTGACTTAACTTAGCTTCATTCATTCATTCAAGTTTTTGTGTGTGTGTGTGAATGCGAATACACCTTGCACATACGCATCATTTCACTTACATTACATTCTATACATGCTTTAGACCTTCATTTGTCACATCACACACTTTACATACTTCACATATGTACATTTATTCATTTAGGCATAACCTAAGCAAAACATACAATTCAAGCTTCATAATACACAATACAAGGACCATATTCAATATAACTTAATTTCACATATTAGGCCTTCAAATCCACACTTACAATATATACTAAGTATAATCAAATTCATCAAGTAAACACCACCACCAAGAAGGTGGACCATACCACTCAAGAGAAATTCATAAAGAGAGTTAACAATGAAACCAACTTACCATTCTTCCAAAGACTTCACACCTATTTAAAACTTTACTCAACATTTAATCATAAAATAGCCCTTAGGGCAGTAGCTAAACGACAACATCAACCATAAGAAACCAAAGCTCAAAGACCACCAACTCATGCTCATTTAACCCATTTCCTAAGCAACAATTTGATGAAAAACATTAACATGATTTATTGATGTTTTAGCATTAAAATTATCAACTAACCTTAGAAACATCATTTTTAAATTATTCAAAACGTTTTCATGCAAGACCCATATTTAGAGTTAAAGATAAAAAGAAGTTAGTGTTGAAAACCGTTTTTGAAAATTCATCAGAGGGACTTCTTGAATGGAAGAGAATTCAAGGATGGATATCATAACTCACATTGAAGGAACCCCATAGATTTTTGATGAAGAAACACCCACCAACAGCCTTCTTAGTTCCTTCTTGACTTCTAGTTTCCGAGGAGACTTGAGAGAGTCTTCTTAGAGGGACGGGTTTTGGGTTTTAGGAGATGGAGTCTACAATTAAGTGTTAGGGTTTAAAATAAATTAATATAACTAAAAAGACCTAAAAATGACTTCCTAGGTTCATAGAAGACTTGGGGTGAATTTACTAAACACCCCAAGTCCTTACAGAAAAAAAGATAACTTTTTGGACAGCTTCAATCGACGGATGTAACCAACGGACCGTCTGTCCATCAAAGGTCTGTTGGTGGGGTTTTGTAGATTGATAATTAGACCCATTTGGAGCTTGTATAGTCTACCTTGCAGGTCCAATCGACGGGGAAAGTCGATGGGCCATTGGTTGGACCACTGGCCGTCGTTTGCTCTCGTTGGTGGACACTGTCAAAGCAGTTTTGGGTCCTTATCTTGGGCCCTTTTCTAGGGACCCTCGTGGGTCTTAGGTGGGGTCATACCTAGACGTTAATCACCTGAATATAGTCGTCTAGGTATTAGGAACATCACACACCAATTTTAAGAAAAACGAACACGTAAAACTCACTCAAACACATCAAGACACACAAGCACTAAGGCATATCTTCCGAACGTCATGGACGTTCTTGGATGTTTGACCTCCAAACTTCACACACTGCCTATGAACATCAATATAAATCATTTTAACTTAAAATTGACTCAATAAACAATCACGAAGATCCAGTTCACCTTAGTTCATTTTAGGGTGTTAAAATCTCCCCCGCTTTTAATAAAATTCATATTATAATGACACTAAAACTTTAATACCATAAAGGAATCCATTAGAAGCACATAACACATTACAATCAAGGCTCAAACATCATAATAAATGTAAGATCCCAAAAATGACTTAGGTTAACTAAAGCCTAACATGTTGGTCATGGTGGTATAAGGTCCTAATTATGTCTAATTTATGGTATTGAATCAGTGTCTAAGAGTTTAGGTGCATTGGAAGTTAAACATCAACGGACGACCAAGAGGTTCGGCGACTAAGTCACTTATGTGCCTCATATGTGGTTCTATGTGTATATGTGTATTTCATGGGGTTGTAAGGTACTTAAATGAGTTATTATAGCATATATATGCAGTGTGTTGAGTTTCATGGAGTTTCGAGGTCAAACGTCCAAGAACGTCCATGATGTTTGAAAGGTTTTCCTTAAAAAGACCTTGTGTGTCTAAGCATGTTTCATCGAGTTTTACGTGTTCGTTTTGGATGAAATTCATGTGAGAGGTGATATACTAATATACTATCATGTTTGGGTTAGAAACGTCCAGGAAAACATCCCCAAGAACCATCCAAGGGTCCTTGAGGAAGGACGCATGTTGGTGACAAAAACTGCCAAAAGAAAGTCGCACCTACGGATGGCAATCGACGGCCAGTTGCCTGGTCGATGCCTTGTAGGTGGTGGGCGTTGTCTGGTACTTGTCTTGGGAAGCTAAGATTCCAATTCCAAGACTTTGAACCCATCGACCAAGGACAAGACAGCCCGTGTATGGACCTACGCCCCTTTGATAGGGAACCGTTGTTTGGGGTATGTGTGTTGTGCAGGCCACTGTTAAGTTGAAGGGTGAAGCTAATTTCACCCCACTTCCAAATAAAAGGTTTGACGGTACCTAAGGGGTCTTTTGGGTAAATTAAACATGTATATAAGTGTTTAACACATTGAAGACTTCATTTTTCTAAATCAAAACCCGAAAATCCCTTAGAAATTCCCTAAGACTCCGTTGAAGTCCAAAGTCAAGGAAGGGCTTGGTGTGACGAATTGAGTAGAGATTCTTAATTAAGGTATGTATTTTGATCATTTAAACTCTCTTCATAAAGGATCTCAACTCTCAAGATGTTTTCTAAAGTTTTCAAAGTTGAATTGTCTAATTTCATGATTCTACCATGGGTTCTTGCATTACACGTTTATTATGGATTAAATTTTTATTGTATTGGTGATTTTAATCTAAATTACCTATGAACCCATTAATTTGATGAACCCTAGTTTTAACTAAGTTATGGGTTACTTGATATTGACCTAATGTATATGAATTATGGTGCATATTTCTATGGGTTGTTTAGTGATGTAATAATTATATTCAATTGGTATCTAGGTTGAATTAGATTGATGAATTTACATTTAATTAACCTAATTTCATTGATTACCATAGTTTTATGTTGAATTGATGATCATGGCCATTGGTAGGGCCTTATGGTATTGAATTGGGTGATTTAGCATTGAATTGAGGTATTGAAGATGGAGTGAGGGGGTACGATGCCCTATTTCCTTTATTTTGATGTTAATTAGACTTAAATTTTATTTTGATTGATATATTCCACTTATGGTGGAGGTGTTATGTGCTTTACTTGCAATTGATGTGACCTTGTCGGCGTTACTTTATGTATTATGATGATCATGGCCTTTTAGGAAACTACTTGAAGTAATGTGGCTATTTGTGTAGTTTAATTATGTTAATCGTGAAAATATATAGCTACATATGAAGTCATATATGTGTTCTTTTATTCATGTCATCTTAGGTGATCATGTTAGACTATGACTTTGACATTGAGTGTATAGTCTTAGGGTTGAGTCTTGGTTATTCCTACTTGACTATATGAGTCTATATTGATCATATTGATTTTGATATAATAGTATATAGGATGACTTGAATATGTTAAGGTTTATTTCTATGTGCTTCTAGAATGACATGGATTATGAGTTAAAGTGAAGTATGTGATGTCTTGTCTTGGTTGACTTGTGTCCTTTACTTAATGTATCTATGAATATGAATATGTAATGTCTTGAATTAGGATTGATATTAGTCTTGTATGTATGAATGACATGAGACCTTAAATGATGTTAAGAGTGTCTTCTATGTGAAACTTTGACCTAGTGGTAAGGTTATGAATGTTGAAGTAGAAAGCCATAATGGTATCCTTCAAACTAAAGGAATGATAGACTTAATGTTAATTGGTTGGAACGGCATCATATTAATCCTTAGAGAACTATTTTCACCATTGTAAGGTAACCCTAAAGGACCTCTTTGGTAGGGTAAATGTAATTGGGTTATGAACTTGTCATGGAATCCCTTTATATAAACCTTAGAATTACTCTATGAGAACAAAGGCTAGCACCGAGTGAGTATGGTAAGGGAAGTAGCTTTAGTCAAAGAAGGAGACTAGAATACAAATCATGCCCTTGATATTCCTTAACCATGTGCCTACATGGGATGTGTCTAAGTTCTACCATTGTCAAGTAGAACAACCTCATCGGAGTATTATAGAGCTCCAGATTCCATGTCTTGCTATCATGGTCTATGTCGGTTATTGCCTATTCTTATCATGTAGGATACTTACTAGCATTATATGAGTTCTATGAAGTTTTGGTGGTGGTATGGGACGCTATCTAGACATTGCACAATAGGCTTTGAAAGTGTTGGTTAGAGTCCCTAGGTCTTGTCTAAGACCATTAATTGAATATCTTTTATGTGATGTATGAGTCTCTTAATGAACTAATGAAATAATGACTTATTTTATGAAGTATGCAAATGAATGAGTACCTAATCTAAAGTGACTTAAGGATTCCTTAGCTAAAGTGTGAAAAGGACATATGGGATGATCTATTCATGTCTTATCTTTGGAAGTCTTGAGAATGACTCTAGTTAGGGAAATGGTTGATTATGTGGACATGATCTAAGCCTTAGGTAGTCTTAAGTATTACTTAGGTAATCTTGAAGTGGTCAATCATGGATGTTATATTCTTGATTTACTTTAATAGGATTTTGATAGTCTTTGGAAGGAGAGTGTCATATTATCTATGTGTTGATGATTTGATTCTTGTAAGTGTGTATGTGACTCATTATAAGTAGTCTTGAGGGTCACTTAGGCATACCTAGAGAGGGTGTATGGGTGGTCTCCTTTGTTTTCTTAAGTGAGTCTTAGGATACCTTTAAGTGGGAAAATTAAATATTAAGAGATATCTAAGGTGAAGATAATCAATTTCACTGTAGTGAAGGGACTTCACTGTAACAGTGAAGAGAGTTACTGTAAGGTGATTCTAAAAGTATCATAATTTGTTTAAATATTATCTTATGTGTTTCTAAGTTGTTAAATGTTGTTCTTATGATTATAATATGATTTTTAAATGAAAAGATGCATATTTCAACTAAATTTCCATTTTCATGATTTTTATGCATTATGCCATACTTAGTACATGTGGTTGTACGAATCCATGTTTTTATCAATCTCTATAGTTGTTGGTAGGTGAGGAGATTTTGGGAAGGAAGAATTGGACCGTAGCATCTTTCAAGAGAAGTTGAAGTATGTTCTCATTTGAATCGAGGACATATATGTCTTTTATGTTTCTATTTTAAGTATTGTAATAGATTAAGTATTTCTATATTTTTGAAGTATGGGACGTGTCCCAAGTATTCTTGTGTCTTAAGATGATGAGATTGAGACTTAGTATTTCCTATGACTTTACATGAAAGAGATTTTTAAAGACTATGATATGTTTTTGTGAGAAGTTTTAATTCCGCACTACTTTTCACTATGTTTATGCAATGAATGATATGTAAGGGCTTGTACAAGACCTCTGAGAGGTCAATCACGCCGGTTGAAATCCGAGATTGCCCCTAACTTCTAGGGTGTGGTTTCAGGATGTGACAGTCAAGGCGCCAACTAACCAAGAGCACAATTTCACATTTTCAAACACTTTGCAACACAAGCACTTTAGCAAAACTTTTGCATTTCAAAATCTTCTTTTATCCTTCACTTATGGAGGAACTACCTTCTCTAAAACATGCTCATATACAACAGTTTTACACACATTGTTACTACAATTCAAGTCAATGCAATTTTTTTCAAAAATGAAGATTTTCACAATGAGCATCATTGTACACAGGAAACTTTGCTTAACTTCACAAATTCAATCTACTTTCATTTCTTCATTTATGGAAAAACTACCTTCTCTGACATTAAACATGCTCATAAACATCATTTTTGAATACATTGAAACCATTGTTCATGAAAAATGCAATTTTCTAAAAATTTGAACTTCTTTACAAATGAACTCAAAACTTCATTGTGTCATATGCTTAAAAATTCCATAATGAACCTTTCAAGCAACTTTAACAAGATGGCATGACAATATGAGAGACAAGATCATACTAACTTACTCCAAAGATACTTCGTAAGTTACACTAAGTTCAATGTGAGAGTATCATCCCATACTACCACTCCTACTTAGTGACCCTTGAGGATTCTCTTGGACTAAGTACACTACATGCAATTCTACTCAACCTTCATCATGAAAAACTCAGCTTTAACTTGCTTCTTTAACATTAGACTTTAAGTCATCTAACTAAATATAAAACACATGATAACTCATACTATTATGAAAGACTCTTAATCATTACCAAACTAATAAGGATTCGGTCTCAAGCTTGAATAAGAACAAAAAGGAAAGATGAGGATATCAACTACCTTTCTACTCAACTCATTCTCCCCCACTTAGGGTAAAACCAACTTCAATGTCTCATACATTAAAGTACCATTATAGTTCTCACAAGGTAGGAACTCACACAACCCTTAATTCATGCACATCAAGACTAAACATCAACCTTAAAAGTTAAGCATAAAGCTTTCCTCTTAGGATTCAATCCTAAACAAACTCTCTTAAACACCACCTCATTCAACTTTTAGGAACCACTTAACTCAATTTCATGGAACAAAACTCCCTTACTAGATATTCATACCACATTTCTACCTTAGAGTAAACCTACACAAGAACTTCAACTCAATCACAAGAACAACTAGGAAACTTTAACCACAGAAGATGGTTGCCCTCAACTCCTACAAAAAGATTTACATTCTCTAAACATTCCTCAGTTTACACCTTAAAGCATTTCTACCATCATTGAACATAATAACAAGATAACTCATTCTCTCTCAAAGGAATATTATCCACTCATTCTAATTCTTTCCATGATTAGAACTACATCACCATAATTTTTCTAATCACAACACTTCCAATCTCATAAATCACACATAGCCATAAATGACTTCACATCACAATTCTAGAAAATAACCTTCACATCTACTCTTATAGCAACAAAACCATCACAAAATCAAACTCACTTGTAAAAACCCTAAAAATAAATATGTTAAGTAATGCTTAATGTGTCTAGATTGCCTACGCTTAGACCGAGTTCACACGGATTGATGCGCGTAGAACTGGACCTCTGAACCCTTGCTACAACTAAGACAACTAACTTGGGGAGTTATTTGAGCTAGAAAAGGTTGGGTCCAACCATGTAGGTCTCTCGAATATGAAGATTTACTTGAAGGAGTCTTTACCGGACTTAAAAAGGGGAAATCTTAGGTTTGGAGGGTCTAGGGGTAAAATGATCTTTTTCCAAGATAAGGTTAGTATCATAATTACCCTAAATATATAATTAATTATTTAATTAATAAGGTGGATGGGAATTTTGGGGAGAGAGGACCGAAAATTGACTCTTGAAGTGAAGCTTGCTCCACCTGGCTTCGAACCTAGGTGGAAGCAATAAATCAAATTATTTTTAACTTAAATTGGTAAATTAATGTAATTAATTTATATTAACTATTTATTAGCTGATTTAAAATAAAAGAAAATCAGATTTTTAATAATTGAATAAAAACCTTAAGTGACAGTCCTAAACTAGACTCCTATTCATAAGAAAATTCTCCTCTCCCACACTCATCTCTCTCTCTCTCACGTATCTATCACTCTCACACATGATTATCTCTGCCAAATAACTTCAAAAAACAGTAGGTAAACCAAAGTTCTTCACACTTGAAGAACTCACAACGAAAATATAAGAAAACAAACTAAATCAATCACGTAGGCAAAGAGAAGTTTGTCCGTCGAGTTCGTGTTGACTTTGAGGGGATTTGGACGTGATCATGGGTGAAGTTTTTGGGCATCAAGTTGAGGGTTTAACGTCAAAAAAGTATGGTTCTCGTCTCTCTTGGTGCCTTTCCCAAGATACCCCTAAGGTTCAGACGAATCTATTCCGAAAACTAGGGTTGTTCCCCATTGCATGTCCCTGTCACTAGATCCCATTGAATCATGGGTTGGTTATGTTTACTGATAAAAAAAATAGGGGAAAAACGTGTTTTCATGATGATTATGTGTTTATATGTATGTTCGGATTTATGTGACTTATGTTGATGCTTTTCTGAAATAATGTGTACGTGTGTGTGCAATGTGAACCGTATCTATGTGCCTCGGGTTAAGGCTTTAAAATGTGATGTTTTGGTTGTATTTCATAGACAACTGATTATGTAATTCTTGATGTTAATATGAGTTGAAATGTGGCTGATTTGAGTGATAATCTATTGGCTAAACGAATCCATGAAAACACACCTAAGAACGTATTAAATGATCTATGAATTCACATGTAAATATTGAAGGAAGTGAGATGAAAAATGTGACAAAATTTCTAGCGAATTACAAGTTAGATTCGGCTAAAGATAGATGAAAAAATCTGGAATTTTAAATGAGCATAAATTAGGTGAGGTCATTAGGAATCGAACCAGCAACCTCACCCGTGAAAATCACTAAAAAGGTGAATAAAGAAATGGGGCTAAGGGGGGTTCAAACTTGGGTACTCCTGGCTGGAAATTAATAATTGAAATTAAGAACTGAGAGGAGTGGGATTCAAACCCATAACATCTCAATCACAACTTAAGTAAAAATGAAAAGAAAATAAATGTGAGGCGTGGGAATCGAACCCACAACCTCTACGTAATGAAGGAGAGTAAAGAAAATGAAATAAATGAAATATGAGGCATGGGAATCGAACCCACAACCTCTAGGCAGTGAACGAGAGTTAAGAAAATGAAACAAAAGAGATGTGAGGCGTTGGAATCGAACCCACGACCTCCTAGGAAGATTCAAGGAGAAAATTAAAAGAAATTAAAGAGGGGCGGTGGGGGTTCGAACCCACAACCCCTCGACCAAAGGAGAGAAATTCAAAGTAATTAAAATAAAAAGTAAATGAGGTTGTGGGGATTCGATCCCACATCCTCTTAGCCTATTAAGCAAAAAATGAAGAGAGAAATTAATGGAAAAATAAAATGAAGGCATTGGGACTCGAACTTGGGTCCTCAAACTGTATGGATCAGATAAAGTAAATGAAAAAAATGTAAGTGTTGTCCAAGGGATTTGAAACCGGGTTCCCTTGCCCAAATTCCGTGTTGATACATAAGTCATACGTGAAATAAATATTCAAGAATAATGCTGCCTACTTAGATCGAAACGATATCTAGCATATATACAAAATGCATAAGTCTTGTACCACATAATCTTAGAAAGATATGAATCACTTAAATGAACTATGAACGAAGCCTCATGGCTTGTATGTATAGACCCATAAGTCTAGCAAACATCTAAAAATAAGTGAACCTAATGATGTACGCCATGAAATGATGAAATGAACAAAGAACTGATGAAACGAACAATGAAATGATGAAATGAACAATGAAATGATGAAATCAACAAAGAAATGATGAAATGAAAAATGAAATGATGAAACCCTAGAAGGGTTAAGTAAGAGTGTGAAACATATTAAATGTCCAAGTGCATTGACATATGATAAAATGAACAATGAAATGATGAAATGAACATAGAAATGATGAAATGAAAAATGAAATGATGAAACCCTGGAAGAGTTAAGTAAGAGTGTGAAATTCACTAAATGGCCAAGGGCATTGGCATATGATGAATTGAACATTCACGTAAAATGGGATGAGTAATTATGAAGAGCAAATGTACTAATGTTAATGAATGTGGTGACAACATTATATGAGGCTTATGTAAAAGATGAGAGTAATCTCAAATGAGCCTACGTAAATGTTACCAAAACGTACTACTATGAGAGTGTGAAATTAATGAAGAGACCAGTCTCTTTGAACACTCTAATGAAAGTAAAAAGACTAACACATTAATACTAATGATGAGATGAGAAATCATCTATTGAGCTATGATGTCCTCATACTAGAAGCCAGTTTTCATAACGTATGAGTTTAATGTAATGGAACTTTATACTGAGCACCGATAGACTAATTATGAGCAGTGATGCCTTCTTTCGGGAAGGGCGGAGGTTCACGTAACTCTCACAAGATGCGAGTGTCCAGCATGCCGGGTATGGATCTCCATATATCTCCTAGATTTTGAACCTATACAGCCAATATAGGGATCTGGCGGGGTTCAATTTTCATCTAAGCTGGCATGTTTTGGGTCACTTTGGCCGGTGATTCCACTTCTTTTTGGTGTGGGGGAGACACTGGTTTTCATGATGCTCAGATGATCTATGTCAGTTAAAGTAAAAGTTCCCCATGAATGAATGAGGTCAGCCTCAAATGATGCACATAATAAAATGAATGATACCAAAGGTGTTAGGATAGGATAATCAAGAGGTGAGCTAGACTTAACTAATGACACTAGGTCATTCTTGATCATTGCACAGCGAACCGATGAAAGTCCTAAACTACATCCTAGGTATAGCTGGTGTTTACACTAGCCTATGAATGAAATAAAATGAAGTACGTATGAATGAATGAAGCAAACTCTATGTTTGGTAAAGAAGTCTCCCTAGTTGAGGTCCCATATGTTGAACCCTCATTTTTGAGAAGTCTTGATGTCAAGTCCATGATTCCAAGGTCTCATGGCATATGAACGAATGATATGAAAAATGTTATGTGTTATATTCAATATGTTATGTGCTATGTGCAAGATATTATGTGTTGTGTGCAATATAATAAGTATGATGATGCATGTTAATCTCATGGCATGACTTTCCTAATCCAAATTTGGAAAGCTCACTAACTTTCCTAATCCCAATTTGGCAAGTCCACTTGCTTGACTTTCCATAATCATGTTGTTAGGAAAGAGATGTTCTTAATCATGCATGTCCTTGGCTTGCATATACCCATACTTAGTACAAGTGTGTACTAATCCCATACAACTCTACAATTTTAGGTGCAAGAACAGGTGGACGCTAGAGATACAGGTTGACGTTGAAACTATCCGAACGTGGAGCATTCAACCGGACTTGGTAGGCCCTCATGCTTTCGAGGATGCTTGCCTACTATATTCTAGATTAGTTATAGGATTGATCTAGTGGAGTATGTTTCACTAGAGTTTCTTTTCATTTTTGTTTAGACATTGTATTGGTGACATTTTTGCAAGTATACATTTAATGCTATATTAAAATATTTCTTTCATTTGATGATCTTACTGTTAGATGATTGATGGTGAAAAATTAGGAATCTAATAGAATGATTAGTATTTATGTTAAGAAACAAAAAGTTTCAAATTTTCCGCTAAAATTAACCTACACGAAGTAAGAATGACGTAAGTAGGCTTGTCTGCTACCTCTAAGAGGTCAACGACGCCGGTCTCATCTGGGGTCTAGACTCCGATCATGAGAAAGTTGCTATCAGAGCGCTAGGTTAAATTCCAAGGATAATAAATTCACATCAACCACATTGAGTAGTTTCTAATTCATGTTAGTGAAGTGCACCACTATCCTGATTTAGAGACTGCATGATGCGTAGGAAAATTCCCTTATTCTGATCTTATCATGCCTTCTCTAATGTCTGGTTTCTTGCAGTTTAGAGAGTATCTAACATCAACTCTTGAGATTCAGAAATATGAAAACGAGGAGAAACGCAGGTGGAGAGATTGGAGGAGCAGTTGCTGGGGTAAATCAAATTCCTCCCCAAGCTCCAGCTGCTGGAATGGAGTTACCTGTTAACCCAACTGGGTTGACAGATAGAGAAGTGAGGAAATCCTTGGTAGATATGGCCCAAGCAATCACTTTACAAGCTCAGGCTATGACAGCCCAGGCGGAGCAACAAAGTGTTCCCATGGAGAACCCATCTTCCAGCATCATGGCTAACAGTTTAAGGGACTTCACGAGGATGAATCCTCCCATTTACACTGGATCTAAGATTGCTGAGGATCTCAAGAAGAAGCGTAGGGAAGCTATGTTGTAAGATAACGTGGACCTTTCCAGACTTACGGTACATGTCCAACAAGTGGAAAAAAAAAAGCATGAAGAGGAAGCACACTAGGGCAAGGAACAAGTCAAGGCAAGCTGAGGAGAATTTTTCAAGGAAGAGTAGAACTGAAATCAGAGATAAGACCACGTTTATAAAGGAACTCTCCCACCAAGGGGAGTCAAGTTCATTCAAGGGTCTCTATGATAGGGATTCCGAGTCCAGAGTTAAGAGAAATAATGGAGTAGATACACCTCAGGAGAGGCCACCTTGCAGGAAGTGTGGCAAACTGCATGGATGAGAGTGTATGATGGGAACTAACACTTGTTATAGTTGTGGAAAACCGGGTCACATGGTTAAGGATTGTCCGAATAGGAGAAGTCAAGAACAAGGGAATCAGAGAGTTCAACCTAATGGTCCAAGTGTAGAGGCTCCAAGGAGGCAACGATTCTTCGCACTCAACTCTAGTGGTGGAGGGGAAGGCACCTCTGGTGAACTCTCGGGTGTGTAGCCTTAATTAGCCTTTCATGTATTTGACTGTGTATGGTGTTTATGCACTAATTTGAGGTTAATATGTTTGATTCATCATGTTGGTTGCTGATTTGTATGACTTACACGTTTACTTATGTTGTATGCTTTGATGAGACTAGTTTAGGAAAGAGTTCCTTAACCATTAATGTGAAACTACTAGTAGGCTTCAAGGATGTGCACCATCATATTAATATGTGAATGTATTGAATTACCTATGTAGGCATACATTCTATAGATGACTTATTTATTATTAGTAAAGAGTAGTGTCATTAGGGGACGAATGTTCCTAAGGGTGGGATAATGTAACAACCCTAAAAATGAATATGATAAGTAATGCTTAATGTGTCTAGAATGCCTACAATTAGACCGGGTTCACATGGATTGATGCGCATAGAACCGGACCTTTTAACCCTTGCTACAACCAACAAGACTAACTTGGGGAGTTAGTTAATCTAGAAAAGGTTCGGTCCAACCATGTAGGTCTCTCGAATACGAAGATTTACTTGAAAGAGTCTTTACCGGACTTAAAAAGGGAAAATCTTAGGTTTGGAGGGTCTAGGGGTAAAATGGCCTTTTTCCAGGATAAGGTTAGTATCGTAATTGCCCTAAATATATAATTAATTATTTAGTTAATAAGGTGGAGGGGCATTTTGTGGAGAGAGGACCAAAAATTGGCTCTTGAGGTGAAGTCTTGCTCCACGTGGCTTCGAACCTAGGTGGAAGCAATGAATTAAATTATTTTTAACTTAAATTGGTAAATTAATGTAATTAACTTATATTTACTATTTATTAGCTGATTTAAAATAAAATAAAATCAGATTTTTAATAATTAAATAAAAACATTAAGTTACTAAGTCCTAAACTAGACTCCTAATCTTAAGAAAACTATCCTCTCCCACGCTCATCTCTCTCTCTCACGTCTCTACCACTCTCACACACGATTCTCTCTGCCAAAGAACTTCAAAAAATGTAGGTAAACCAAAGTTCTTCAAACTTGAAGAACTCACAACAAAAATATAAGAAAACAAACGAAATCAATCACGTAGGCAAAGAGAAGTTTGTCCGTCGAGTTGGTGTTGACTTTAAGGGGATTTGGACATGATCTTGGGTGATGTTTTTGGGCATCAAGTCGATGGTTTAACATAAAAAAAAAAGAATGGTTCTCTTATCTCTTGGTCCCTTTCCCAAGAGACCCCTAAGGTTCAGACGAATCTATTCCGAAAACTAGGGTTGTTCCCCATTGCATGTACCTGTCACTAGCTCCCATTGAATCATAGGTTGGTTATGTTTGCTGATAAAAAAATAGGGATGACACGTGTTTTTATGATGATTATGTGTTTATATGTATGTTCGGAATTATGTGACTTATGTTGATACTTTTCTGAAATTATGTGTACGTGTGTGTGCAATGTGAACCGTAAATATGTCCCTCGGGTTAAGGCTTTAAAAATGTGATGTTTTGGTTGTATTTCATATACAAATGATTATGTAATTCGTGATGTTCATATGAGTTGAAATGTTGCAGATTTTAGTGATAATCTCTTGGCTAAACGAATCCATAAAAATGCACCTAAGAACGTATTAAATGATCTATGAATGCACGTGTAAATGTTGAAGGAAGTGAGCTGAAAAATGTGACAAAGTTTCTAGCAAATTACAAGTTAGTTTTGGCTAAACATAGATGAAAAAATCTGGAATTTTAAATGAGTATAAATTAGGTGAGGTCATTAGGAATCGAACCCGCAACCTCACCCGTGAAAATCACTAAAAAGGTGAATAAAGAAATGGGGCTGAGGGGGGTTCAAACTTGGGTACTCCTGGCTGGAAATTAATATATGAAATTAAGAATTGAGAGGAGTGGGATTCAAACCCATAACATCTCAATCAGAACTTAAGGAAAAATGAAAAGAAAATAAATGTGAGGCATGGGAATCGAACCCACGACCTCTAGGTAATGAAGGAGAGTAAAGAAAATGAAATAAATGAAATATGAGTCATGGGAATCGAACCCACAACCTCTAGGCACTGAAGGAGAGTTAAGAAAATGAAAGAAAAGAGATGTGAGGCGTGGGAATCGAACCCACGATCTCCTAGGAAGATTCAAGGAGAAAATTAAAAGAAATTAAAGAGGGGTTGTGGGGGTTCGAATCCACAACCCCTCGGTCAAAGGAGAGAAATAAAAAGTAATTAAAATAAAAAGTAAATGAGGTTGTGGGGGTTCGATCCCACATCCTCTTAGTTCTATTAAGCGAAAAATGAAGAGAGAAATTAAGGGAAAAATAAAATGAAGGCATTGGGACTCGAACTTGGGTCCCAAACCGTATGGATCAAATAAAGTTAATGAAAGAAAATGTAAGTGTTGTCCAAGGGATTTGAAACCGGGTTCCCTTGCCCAAATTCCATATTGATACATAAGTCATACGTGAATTTAAATATTCAAGAATAATGCTTCCTACTTAGATCAAAATCGAGATTTTGTCATACATACAAGATACATAAGTCTTGTACCACATAATGTTAGGAATATATGAATCACTTAAACGAACTATGAACGAAGTCTCATGGCTTGTATATATAGACTCATAAGTCTAGCATACATCTAAAAATAAGTGAACCTAAGATGTACCCAATGAAATGATGAAATGAACAAAGAAATGATGAAATGAATAATGAAATGATGAAACTCTAGAAGGGTTAAGTAAGAGTGTGAAACACACTACATAGCCAAGTGCATTGGCATATGATGAAATGAACAAATAAATGATGAAATGAACAAAGAAATGATAAAACCCTAGAAGGGTTAAGTAAGAGTGAGAAACACACAAAATGTCCAAGTGTATTGGCATATGATGAAATGAATATTCATGTAAAATGGGGTGACAATTATGAAGATAAAATGTGCTAAAGTTAATGAATGTGGCGACAACATGATATGAGGCTAAATTAAAAAGAGAGAGAAATCTCAAATGAGTCTAAGTAAATGTTATCAAAATGAACTCACCTATGAGAGTGTACATTTAATGAAGAGACCAGCCTCTATGAACACTTTAATGAAAGTATTGAGATTAACACACTTAATAATAATAATGAAATGAGAAATCATCTATTGAGCTATGATTTCCTCATACTAGAAGTCAGCTTCCATGATGTATGAGTTGTGTCACGCCCCGAACTACCCTCGAGGCGCTGACATGGAACCTAGGACCACAAGTAATCCCTAGATAACCCTGCTTGCATGATCATGAGCATACTAAAGATAATAAATTGTTGCGGAAGCTAAATCATACTTAAAATGAAAAGATGGGGAATACCCATATTGTATAACTGAGATATTTGAAAACGATGAGTTTAATACAAAAGAAATATTTACTCAATACTAAGCTGAATCTAACTATGTCTGAAAATAGCCTCTAAACTATACTAGAAATAATGGGACAAGCCCCAACTAAATCTAGCAAAAACTGAAATTAAATGACTAAAGACTGAAATGAAACTCATGACTGTTGTCCTCGGAGAATGAGGACTCACCACTGAATCTTCTGAACTGGAGATTGTAAAATTGATCTATGCGTGATCTGGATGCGAGAACCTGAACCTACATCACGAGAAGATGTAGCGCACGTATGCGTCAGTACTTGAAAAGTACTTAGCATGTAGGATAGAGTAAAGCTGAAATAAAATATAACTGAACAAGCAAAAAAATAAGTATAATAATATGAACGTGATGTGTTGATTTCTAAGCTAACTGGAATGCAATGACCAATTTATAACATGCTCAAACTGAATACTGAATATACTGATAAATGGTCAATGCAGAGAGTCTCACTGAATTGTGGGAGCTACTAATAACCGATAATAAAACCACATGAGCTAAATGTGGAGTCAGATGTATACGCCCCATCGAGAGGACCCAATATACCCTGCCAAAGGTATAAAGGCATGCTGGTGTGATCACTTATTTTGATTTCCCAAAGAGGGGACTTACAACCTACTTGGCTACTAGTTTTGGGACTATTGGGTACGCTAAACCCTAGTCTAACTCGGTATTATGCTACTCCATTAATTCTATAAATTTACTAATTATGTTTAATTTTTTGTAAATACTTAATAGCTCAAAACTGGACATGCAAACAGAGAATGCAACAGTTAATCTGGTAATTATGTATTTATAACTGAGGCAAGCATATCTGAAGTGTCTAAAATATCTGACCTAGCATGTGTAATTTAAGAACTAAAGAAATACAAAGCTAGGGTTTTAAAATCTATGCGATAATCTGAGTAATAACATGATAATCTGATTTGGAACATATATTTAATAAATTCATGAAGTTCTTTCAAAGTTCTAGAAACCCTAGGTCTAGGCATGATATGGGAATCAAGAATCTGACTGAAAACTAGGGACCCAATGGGTGAAAAGAACCCACTAGTGAAATCCCACATACCTGGTGATGAAATCCATGAAAAAATACTTATGTTTCAGGGCTGGAACTGCTGGATCTTGTGGCGTTCTTAAACTAGGGTTCTTGAGCTTTTTTCTCCTCTCTTGCTTCTAATTTTCTATGTTTTGATTTAATGATTTGACTTGGATATATTTTAATTATGTTTCTAGGCTTAAACTGACTAAAATATGATGATTTAGGTCAAAGCGATGTAACTTAGGGTTTAAACAGAGTGGGAAAGGTCAAAAAGACTCCTAGGAAGGTTGCTGTCGGGCCTCATGACAGCCAGGACTGACGGTCCGTCCTGCGCTTGACACCCCGTCGTTGGATCCGTCGTGAGGTCCTGTTCGACAAGCCTTTACTAAAATGGGCATAACTCTTTACTCGAAGGTCTGATTTTAGCAAGGTCGGTGGATATGGAAAGATAATTCAATTATATATCTGTGGGTAGGTCATGAGAGACCTAATTCATTTTGTGCTAAGAATTATGATAATTTTAAGTTGACCCAATCGCATTTCCCCTTATTTGGCTACAAATTTTCCACCTACGGACCGTAGGTTCACCTACGAACCATGTTGGTCATCAATAGATCTTGTCAAAGAGTGGTTGAAGGGAGTATTGATCGACGGTCACGGACTACGGACCGTCGTTTGACCTACGGACTGTAAGTCCATTCGTCGTCTAAGACTTAACCAATTTTTCTAGGCTGAAATTTTTTGGGAGTTTCTGATCCCATCGACGGTTGTGCAGGAAGGACCGTGGTTCAGGCTACGATCCGTCGATGCCACCGTTGGTAGCACCTACAGATTTTTCTTAAAAAACTATTTTTTGGTCTTTTTTGGCTACGGGAGTTACAAGTTGAATGTAATGGAACTTTATACTGAGTACCGATAGACTAGCTATGAGCGATGATGCCTTCTTTTGGGAAGGGCGGAGGTTCATGTAACTCTCACGAGATGAGAGTGTCCGGCATGCCGGGCATGGGTCTCCTTATATCTCCTAGCCTTCAAACCTATACTGCCAATATAGGGATCTGGCGGGGTTCAATTCCCATGTACGCTAGCATGTGTTGGGTCACTTTGGCCAGTGATTCCACCTCTTTTTAGTGTGGGGTAGACACTGGATTTCATGATGCTCACATGATCTATGGCAGTTAAAGTTTAAGTTCCCCATGAATGAATGAGGTTAGCCTCAAATGATGCACATAATGAAATGAATGATGTCAAATGTGTTAGAATAGGATAATCAAGAGGTGAGCTAGACTTATGTAATGACACTAGGTCATTCTTGATCATTGCACAGCGAACCCAATGAAAGTCTTAAACTACATCCTAGATATAGTTGATGTTTACACTAGCCTATGTATGAAATGAAATGAAGTACGTATGGATGAATGAAGCAAACTCTGTGTTTGCTAAAGAAGGCTCCCTAGTTGAGGTCTCATATTTTGAGCCCTCATTTTTGGGAAGTCTTGATGTCAAGTCCATGATTCCAATGTCTCAAGGCATATGAACGAATGATATGAAAAATGTTATGTGCTATATGAAAAAAGGTTATGTGCTACGTGCAAGATGTTATGTGTTGTGTGTGATATGCCCAAACTTACTTCTCAAATAAGAAGTAAAGTGGTCGTATCAAGTAAAGAACCCAACTAATAAGGTTGTGATTGTTCCCACGAGAAAAATAGTTCAGACTTAACTTTAATAAATTATTACTATTATTTAGTCAATTATTTCCATAGAAAACAAAAGACAATAAAAATGGGGGGTTTATTTCTAAATTAATGAAAATAACTAACTAAATTAAAGTAAATAACTAACAGATTTAAATCTTGGAGTTTAATCAATTAATAAAAGTAACTAGGGTTTAAGTGTTCCCCACAAGTTCCTAACTTGATAATTCTAACTATAATAATTCTTTCCTAGTATCTTGCATGAAAAGTGATAAGCTATGTATTTCTAAATCCTTGGTCCGACATCTAGAAAATTTCACTCCGCACCATGGTCCGGCTACGTGTGTTGTTATACTAACCCGTACCTTTACCTCATATTAAGAAGTGTATTCGATATTTGACTAAGTTATTACCTCGTACCAATCAACACTAGACTATTAGATTGTATACACTAAATCTATGTTGCTAATTCTTTTCCTATTATCTACCTCCTTGGTATGGCAAGTAGCATTAAGGCGAGTTCAAACGTTGGCCATCCATTATAAAGACTTCTAAACGAAAGAATTATCAATACATGCATGACACTAATTTAGAAATGTATTTTAGTTAGATTTTACCTCATTATTCACCCATGGTTCCCACAACCCTAGTTATGGAGTTTAGTTACTCATAGTATTAATCACAATATTCATATATTTAATATAAGAATTCATGCACTTACTTTAATGAGAAAAAATAAAATCCAGAAATTCACTTGATTAATAAACAAAATCACCAACAATCAATTCCAGAAAAAGTGTAACAATCAAAAATTCTAATATCAAAAAGTCTCACCAACAAAGAGTCTATTATCAAAAAGTCTAACCCCAAAAATTAGGTTTTTCAAATTATTTATAATAAAAACACAACCTAATAAAATAAGAATTCTAATTACTGAAAATATGTCAAAACGCGGTTGGGTCGACAGACCTCGTGACGGACCGTCGTGGTCACACAGCCGTCATGGCCTCCGTCGTCCCATACTTCACAAATTCTTCTACTGATTTCTTCATTACCCTCAGCGGCAGGTATGACGGACCGTTCCAAGAACGACGGTCCATCGAGGGTCTCCATTCAATAATTCTTAAACTTCTTGGAAATTGGGTACTGGGACTACTCTCTGATCATTACAACGAACCAGCAGGACGGACCGTCGACGGTCCATCATGGACTTCCATCCCACACTTGGTCAGACTTCCCCATCTTCCTTTAGCAGCTTCTCTACGATGCCACCTACGGACCGTCACTAGCTCGACGGACCGTCACAAGCTCCGTAGGTGGTAACTTTTCTGCATTTCTTGCTCAAAAACTTCCGCATTCATCTTTGGACAGATTTCCTTCGAATAAGGAGAAACTTACATAAAAATCAATACAAAAAGGCTTTTGGACACACACTAAAAATAAGTAAAAAGCATTAAAAATACCGTGAAACCACGGTATATAAACACCCTCAACTTAAATTCGTTGTTTGTCCTCAAGCGACGCACTATGACTCACTACAAAATCTTTGTACAATAGTATCCATATTTTTGCTTTCGCAATCATTTGACTATTAATCCCGGTCACTCTCATAATATTTATGCATGTTATCACTATTAGGCTTCAATTATGTGGAATGAGACCATGACACAGACTCACCACGCACTGACACCTATCCTCCTCAATTTCTCACCGAGGTGCTAATCTTTATGGTATTGCAACTAGTTTCCTCACTTCAAAACAACCTCCTCATTTTTCACACAATGATTTCAGTTTGAGTATAAGGATTAATTTTCAACACTCACTATCAGAATAAATTCACAGCTCATTCATACATATTGCCATAAGCTTTCCCTTGCCCTTATTTTCACTGCTTTAAGTTCTCCATACAACTCTTAGGATCACGATAGGACTTTCTTAGCTTGTAACATAGGCTTAGGGTCAGGTAGGGTATATTTAGGTATACTTTTAATGACTTTTTGCCCTCCTTGACATATCGGCTAAGCGTAGCACTTTTTATCGTTTTGTTTATCCCAATTTCTCATATTCTTTCACCTTGCTATTTTCCATTCTTTCTTCATTTGTAAGCGACTCTTTTTTTTTCTTGCTTGTATTTATTATATATATATATATATATATATATATATATATATATATATTTTATTTCACTTTTCTTAAACTGGTGCTTGAGTAACTTTATTTTTGTTCTTTCTCTCTCTTTGTTCTTTCAACCCCACTTGCACAAGCATTTCTCATAATAGCCACCCTCAACTCATGTCTTTGCCATTAGTAAAAGTACACAATATCCAAAATTGGGTCAGGGCCACGAAAAAGGTTGTTTACTGCATTAGCCACCCTCAACTTATGCTTTTGGCATAATCTGAGGTGCACATGTCCAAAGAGGGACCAGGGCCAACACATTATTCCCAGAAAAGATCAGTTGGGGTGAAAAGAAAGGTCTATTTTAAGCTCAAATCATTTGGATCAAAGAGGGATCAATTTCATTCGGTTTTTTTAAGGCTAAAAATTGGCTATATTGAACAAGGGCGTATGATCCTTTCCTAATTGTCTATTACAGCTTACTTTTAGCATGACTAACCAGGCAAGTTCTAGCTGAGTACAAATAGTGGACTATTCAAATTTTCCTCACACTCACTTGACATCTCATTACTCTACTAGATTATCAGACACCTGGTTCGAGTCTTAGACTTAGGGTCATGCAGTGGTGTATCACTATGTCATGCTTAGAACCACACATTTATCAATTACTGTGCTAGACATGCAACATTTTCATTACATCAGAATATCATTTTTGTTTTATCCATCATGCTTCAGAGTTATACTATGTACACAAGATATAGACATGCCGGTTCAACAATAAAAATAATCAGTCTCTTGGGGAAAAAGAACACAGGCAAGAAAACCCCAAAAGAGGATTGTGAATTGGGCTACTCAGACTTCACCCTAGCACTCAGTTTCCATTTACCCCACCACCAACAAAAAGATATGTAATTGTCCCCAATGCATTAAAAAAATGAAGTACGAGAGTGGTAGGTGAAGCGAACTTGAGGCGCAAAGCGTCGACGATCAGCAAGCTAGTGGGTCCGATTCCTCGAAACCCACTATCTATGTAGTCTGGACACCCTCAGTAGTGTCCTCATCAGCAATAGCACTATCACTAGTGCCTCTCGCGGTCTCCACATCTCTGGAGCTTGATGCCCTAGCAGCTCACTCTACAGTCCTGATCCGATGCGCCTCCTCATCCATAAGCGAGGCTCTCCTCGCCGCCTCCATCTCACGATGCTCCTTCTTTCGTGCTCTAGCCTCATCCTCCTCTCGACCCTTGCGCCTCTTGGCATGCTCTCGAGAGGGAGGTGGTGGAATATCAGAAGTGGCGAATAAGGCAGCCATCGCTGTGTCCTTAGTAGTCTCTGCAGAATGGGCCTCAGACTCAGGCACCCGAGACTCTAGGATCATATCAATATCCGCTTGCAGACTATCAACCGCAGCCTGAAGGGTCAACACGTCTACCTGAGGGGCTGGCCGGGCTAGTACCCGCAACTCAAAAGCATCCAAGTGCTGATGAATCTCAGTGATCTTCCGCTCTGTGTGCTGGACCATTTTACGCTCCAAGCGCTCCTCCGCCTCAGTAATAGACCTCTGCATCCAAGGCTGGATATGATGCAGAAGTGTGGCCATCTGAGACTCCAGTTTCTAGACCCTAGCAAGCGGGACCAGAGCGGGGAAAGTGGTTGAGCGAGAGGAGTTAGGGGTAGTGCTACTACCCGGGGTAGTGTCAGTGGTTTCGGAAGCATCCTGCGTAGCTGTTCGAGCATGTGCTACCGTATCAGCCAAATTTTTACCAAGTGGAGGCAACTCTGGACGAGGCCCTCTGCGTGGAGCCAACTCATTGGCCTCATCTCTGATGAGGCCGATGTCAACAGTGCCCAGCAGAGTCTTGAACTGATCAATGTTCCATATGGGCACACCTACGGACCTGCATAAGGAAAATATCATGCACGGAAAAAGGTAAGTAGTTGTGACCTTGAAATCCCTCTCGTGCATGAATACTTGTAGAAGCCAAGCGAAGTCCACCTCAAACCCGGCTATCAACACTACCATCAGAACTGCGCGATCCTATGTGACTATATTATCAGCAGCTGTGGGGGAAAGGCAGTGGCGCACAATCAACCATAAAAACTTAGCCATGAAGATCAAGTTAGCCTTCTTGATGGCTCCCTTTGGCTCCGTTACCCAGTCGACACCCTCTCCATCAATAGACAAGTGCAGGTCCATCCACCTCTTGGTGGCCTCTCTCAGCTATGACTCACGCAAGAATTGTCCATCTTTTACAATTTGCCACCGGTAGTCGAATTCGGTGGTGAGAGGGGTCCTATTGGCATCAACATCCTCGTCGTACAGATATCGGTGGATGGCGAGAAGGGAGATGTTAACCTGTATGCCGTGTACTCAGACGTGCTCAAGTGGTTCCTATTTTGCAAGGGAATCCCGCCTATCTATATGTGTTCGAAGAGTAGCCACATAAGAGGCGTAAAACTCTCGGACCAACTCCTCACTACAACGGCCTAAAGAACGAGTTGTCCACTCTAGCTGGTGCCTCCCGTAAGGACCCGCCTCTCCAGTGTAAGGGTCCGTGTCATGACGTCTTTATCCTTTAGAAACTTGGCGTCTAAATACACTTGGTATTGCCCATCGACACACCACCGATTGGGCTGGTCGGAAACCGGGGTGAGAGCACAAGTCGGTGATCCTGGAGAGGAACCAGGACTGTCAACCTTATCAAACGAGGCAGATGGTGCAGCTGTGGAGGGTGCAGGGACTTCTGCGGACCCGGAGGCTTCCTCCGACCACGAAACTCTTAAGGAACCAGACGCTCCATCTTCATGTGTATCGGACCCAGAAGGTGTGCCCGTCAGTGTGCGCTCCTTATCAGACTGGGAGGCAGTGACTACGCCAGACACCACCTTTTTGTGCATAGCTCTGGTTGCACGTGTAGCTCGTGATGGAGTGGCAGTGCCTGGGGCACGTACTTGGGATCATGCTCATCATCAGAGCCTATGACCAGTCGGGCAGACGGGGTGACAGACTTTGAATGCCCACGTGCGTAAACTCGATCTTGTTTTGGTGCCATTGGAGATAGTTCCTATAAGAAATCAATATTAGTACTAGAAGGAGAAAACAAAGACAAGAAAAAACGACACAAAATAAATATAAGAGAAAAGTTGTAATGACATCTCTATAGTAACAGTGAAACACGACGGACCAGGTGATGGATCGTCTTGAGTACGAGAGACCGTCATGGGGTCCGTCATGTCTTACTTCAACTATGGTTATGTGGAAACCCCTGAAGGAAAGTATCTTACAGTTATGACGGATAAGCAGGACGGATCGTCGTGACAATGACAGTCTATCATCGATGTCCGTCGTGGGGCACTTAGAAAAAGTATGGAGACCCTTAGAAGAGGGGTCTCTAACCTTTTATGACGGTTGTGTAGGACGGGCCGTCGAGGCTATGACGGTCCTTCGTAGATGTCCGTTAGAGGAAACTTGGAAAAATTAGGAGACCCTTAGGACAAGGGTCTCTGACAACCATGACGGTTGTACAGGACGAACCATCATGGGTATGACGGTCCGTCGCATGTGTCTGTCAGAGGACACTTAGAAAAAGTTGGAGACCCATAGGACAAGGGTCTCTGACAACCATGACGGTTGTGCAGGACGGACCATCGTGGGTATGATGGTCCGTCGTATGTGTCCGTCAAAGGACACTTAGAAAAGGTTGGAGACCCTTAGGACAATAGTCTCTGACAACAATGACGGTTGTGCAGGATGGACCGTCGTAGGAACGACGGTCTATCGCATGTGTCCGTTGGTAGAAACTTAGAGAAAACAAATAGTGAGGTGTTGGAACAGACCCTATCACGGTCCGTCGTGGGTACGACAGTCCATCATCGGGGTCTCGTTCTGTCATTCATTGACAGAACTGAGGATGCCACAATCATCCCCTGTGACTCAAATAGAATACTTAGTGTTAACCTACATGTTTCTAACCCATATACCTAGCAATTCTAAAGCACCTATTTCTCGAGTTTTAACAAGGCAATTTAAGGATTCTCAACCTAGGTAAGACAAAATTAGATCAAAGAATGAAGACCACCAAAAAGAAACAGGCTAATACTAATTAAAAAACAAAAATGCAATGTAAATGGGTAGAGATCATAGACAGATACCTGATAAGAGGATAAAAACAAGCAAATGAGGCACTTGGTTATCAAGAGCAGAACCACAGCAGCAGACTCCGACCAGTAGAAAGGATATTTCTGGAATTTGGGATTTGGGGAAGTGATCAGTTGAAAGACAAGAGAGGTACGAAGTTGGAAATTTGAAAGGCAGGGAAATGGGAGAAAGAGGGAAGGATGGGTGAAATGAAGGGGTGGGAAGTTTTAAATGTTGACAATTTTTTAAAATACCCCAGTCGGGTCGGATCGGGTATGCTGGTTAATGACGCAACGAGTCCCTGATGATGGTCCCTCACAGATACGACGATCCGTCATGGATTCCGTTGTGTGTGCCCTAATTTTGAAAGTTAATGAAAGACATACTTGGAACGACAGATTCATGCGACTGTCCGAGGAATGCGTGACGGTCCGTCGATGTATCCATCAGTGACTGTTGCACAATGATTTTTCTGCAGAATTTCCTGGTGATGTGCCTGCAAATTTAAAAACCCATTAGTGGAAAATGCTACCATTACTAGAACAAAAACTATAAGTATCGGGTTGCCTCCCAATCAGCGCCTAATTTAACGCCGCGGCACGACTGAAGAGACTTGATTACTCAGACTTCATCAAGAATGTATGCCTCGATCACTTCATTCGCTGATTTAGAATGCCCGAAATAGATTTTTATTCGTTTTCTGTTCACCTTAAACCGCACACCCTCCTTTGTTTCTAACTCAACTGCTCCATGAGGGAATAGTTGAATAATCAAGTAAGGGCCAATCCATTTGGACTTGAGCTTGCCCGGCAACAAACTCAACCTAGAATTGTATAAAAACACCAAATCCCCAACCATAAACTCTCGTTTTTCAATTTTTAGGTCGTGGTACTTCTTCATCTTTTCTTTGTAGAGGGCTTAGCTTTCATAAGCTTTCAGGTGAAATTCATCGAGTGCATTCAACCCAGTTAACCATTGTTCTGCAGCTTCGTTCCAATCCATTTTCAACTTCTTCATAGCCCACATGGCTTTGTGCTCTAATTCAACCGAAAGATGACAAGTTTTCCTATATACAAGTTGGTATGGGGACATACCTATGGGATTCTTATACGCTGTCCGGTAGGCCCATCATCAAGTCTCCTTGACCAATCCGTTCTACTAGCGTTCATTGTTTTTGACAATATCTGTTTGATCTTCCTATTTAACACTTCAACTAGCCCACTAGTTTGAGGATGGTAAGGAGTGGCCACATTATGGCGAACCCCATATTTCTCCTATAATCTCTTGAACAATTTGTTGCAAAAGTGGGATCCCTCATCACTAATAATTGCCCTTGGGGTACCAAATCGAGAGAATATATTCTTTTTCAAGAACATAGTGACACTCTTCCCTTCATTGTTTGCGAGGGCGATAGCTTCCACCCATTTAGATACATAATCAACCGCTACTAAAATATACTTCATTCCATGAGAACTCACAAAGGACCCATAAAGTCAATACCCCAAACATCAAATAACTCAATCACAAGAATGGGGTTTAGAGGGAGCTCTTGCTTTCTTGAAATGTCGCCATCTCTTTGGCATCTATCACATGCTTTAGCAAACTCATGAGCATCTTGATGAAGACTTGGCCAACAGTAACCACATTGTAATATCTTATGAGCGGTTCGGATAACACTATGATGTCCACCAACGGGTGAGGAATGGCATGCCTCTAAAACACTCAACATTTCACATTCTGGCACACAAAACCGAATAAGCCCGTCGGCACAACTCCTATATAAGTATGGTTCATCCCAAAAGAACTTTTTCACATCGTACATGAACTTTTTTCTTTGATGAAAGGACAAGTATGATGGAATAATATCAGTAGCGAGATAGTTCGCGAAATCTGTGAACCATGGAATCAAGTCTTGTGAGGCTGCCAATACATTCTCATCGGGGAAAGTATCATCAATATCAGTCTTATCCCCTAACTCTCTTATAGCTTCATCCTCTAGACGGGACAAGTGATCGGTAACTTGATTTTTGGTTCCTTTTCTATCCTTCACTTCAAAGTCAAATTTTTGTTGAGTAATACCCAACTAATCAACTTCAGTTTTGCATCTTTCTTTACCATCAAATATCTCAAAGTTGAATGGTCAGTATGCACTATAACTCTAGTACCTAGCAAATAAGAGAGAAATTTTTCAAAAGAGAAGAATACTGCAAGGAGTTCTTGCTCAGTCACTGTGTAGTTCTTCTAGGCTTCATTTAGGGCTTTACTAGCATAGTAAATGGGGTGAAGGATTATGTTCCTTCTTTGTCCCAATACTACACCAAGAGCAACCCCACTAGCATCGGACATCACCTCAAATGAAATGTTCCAATCCGGAGAAATAATGATGGGTGTTGACACCAATTTTTCTTTTTGCATGCCCATGAAAGCTTCTCACAGCTTTTACAGAGATAGGTGGGGGAAGTCTCTCTATTACCTTGACTTTAGCTCGATCAACCTCTATGCCCTTTTCTGAAATGCGATGACCCAGAACAATACCTTCTTTCACCATGAAGTGACATTTTTCCCAATTTAGTACTAAAATGCAGTCTTCACATATCATAAGGACCTCAGATAAATGGTTCAAACACCGCTAAAATGATTCACCAACCACAAAAAAATCATCCATAATAATTTCAATAGTATCTTCCACCATGTCGGAGAATATCGACATCATACATCTCTGAAATGTGGCGGGTGCATTACACAACCCAAACGACATTCTCTTGAACGCAAAGGTCCCATATGGACAAGTAAAGGTGATTTTCTCTTGATCTTCTGGTGCAACAGAAATCTGATTATACCCCGAATATCCATCAAGAAAATAGTACCACCCTTTTCCGGCAAGTCTATCCAACATCTGATCCATGAAGGGCATAGGAAAATGGTCTTTTTTGGTCCATGCATTTAATTTACGGTAATCCATACACACCCTCCATCCAGTAACTAGTCTCATTGGAACAATTTCATTTTTCTCATTGGGGACCACAGCCGTTCCCCCTTTCTTAGTTACACACTAAACAGGGCATACCCAACTACTATCAGCGATCGGATAGATTACTCCGGCATCCAACAATTTAATGATTTCCTTCTTCACGAACTCTTGCATAGGTGGATTTAACCGTCTTTGGTGCTCAATACTTGGCTTATGATCGGGCATGAGTTGGATTTTATGAGAACAAATACCAGAAGGGATCCCAATAATGTCTGCAATAGTCCACCCAATAGCTCTTTTGAACCTTTTTAGCATTTTCACCAAACTTTCGACTTGTTGTTCATTCAGATCTGATGCAATAATTACCAGCAAAGTGTCACTATTTCCTAAGAATTCATACCTGAGATGAGGTGGGAGAGATTTTAATTCTAACTTTGGAGCCTCCTCTATAGATGGTTTCGCGGATGGAGACTCGCGATTCTTTATGTCTAACTCATATTTCTTTGGTTTAAACCAAACATCACCTCGATCAAGAGCCGCGACTAATGACTCATACTCTTCAATGCAATCGTTATCAAAATTCATTATCACAGCCGCTAATGCTTCTATACGTAGACGTTCTTCTATTTGTGTCTCAGATGAATCACCAACTTTGTAGGATATAGCAGATACAGATTGGAGCTCACCACTCTGCCTCATGGACCTACAAATTTTGAAGGTCACTTCTTCATTGTTCAACTGAAATTTCATCTTCCCTTTTTCCATATCAACTAAGGCTCTGCCCGTAGCAAGGAATGGCCTCCCAACAATAATAGGCACTTCAAAAATTGACTTCACAATCAAGAATAACAAAATCTTCCGGAAATATGAACGACTCCACTTTTACTAGCACATCGTGGAGTATCCCTATAGCCTTTTTACTGTTCGATCGGCCATTAGTAGCCGCATCGCAGTGGGCTTTGGATTACCCAAACCCAACTTTTTGTAAGTCAAGAGGGGCATGAGATTTATACTTGCCCCCACATCACATAATGCTTTTGCAAAATGTAATGACCCGACTGTACAAGGAATAGTGAACGCACCCGGATCTTCTTTCTTTTGTACTAGAGATCTTTTAGCAATAGCACTAGAATGCTGCATTCTATCATCATCCTCAAAAGTGAATGATCTGTTCTTTGAAACCAGATCTTTCATAAACTTGGCACAACCAGGCATTTGTTCTATAGCTTCTACCAAAGGGACATTGATTAGAAAGTTGCTTCAACATTGTTATAAAATGCTGATATTTACCATCCTTAGTCTTTTTCAATAATCTTTGAGAAAAGGGGGAGTCTAGGCATGGGAGTTTCTTTGTAGGAACTCCAGCATCTTTTCCAGTGTTATCTTCTACGTCACCACTAACCTCTACCACTTTATCATTATCTTTTATCACCTTTTCCTCATTAGACATCATAGGTGGGTAAATGGTTTTCTTACCACTGCGAGTAGTGATACCCATACACTGTCCATCATTTTTTTGGATTTTGGACAGTGTTACTAGGAAGAGTGCCCGGTTGCCATGTCTTCACAGTTGCAGATAATTGGGTCATTTGTAATTCAAGATGTTTAATCGATTTTGCATGTGCATCGACTTTCTGCCCAATACCCGCTAAATCACTCTTTAACTCTTTAGAGTGCTCATCACTAGCATCGAACCTCCTCATCATTTTGTGCAACATATCCTCAACTTGTGCCAATACTACCTTGACCATCCCTAGGAGTAACTTCACGATTTTGAGGAGGAACATAGGGCCCATTCCTATCATTTCTGTTACCATAGTTACCCCTTTTGAATTTGTTGTCGCAGTTGTAATTTCCATCTCGGACATAATGACCCTCACGGTTATAGTTACCATAGATCTGACCTTGGTTTCCTTGACCTTGGCGCCAATTCTCCTAATTTGAGCCTTGAGCACTCGGTCGAAAACCCTCCGTCTGCTCATTTACCGCATAGGAATCCTCCTCATAATAACATTCATCTTTTAGTAGTGGTGGTTTAGACAAGTAGTTAAATGCATTTATCTTTTATGCACCCCAGTGACATGTTTTAATACCAAACCAAGCTCAGTACTCATCTGAGCCATCTCTTCACGAATCTCATATGTGGCTGGGTTGTGAGTGTATTGCACTGGGAAGGTATTTCTCCCAGTATCTGACTTCCTAGTACTCCAAGCTTTATTATTCCGGGATATTTTCTCTAACTTTTCGGCAATCTAGGCATAAGGACACTCCCTATAAGAACCACCCTCTAAAGTATCCATTACCGCTTTATTATTATCAGCCTATCCTCGATATAAGTATTCCTTTAGTGACTCATCATCTATGCGGTGATTGGGGACACTTCTCGAAAATGAAGTGAATCTATCCCAAGAACTACTAACTGACTCTTCTGGTAGTGCCACAAAGTTGTTCACTATGTCTTTGTGGTTTAGTTTCTCGGAGACCTGGTAGTAACGTGCTAAGAAAAAGTCCCTTAGTTGGTTCCAATCAAAAATTGAGTTATAAGGGAGCTCAGTGAACCAAATACTCTTAGCCTTATTACATCCAAATCAAAATCAGGCCTCCCTACACAACTTTTACACACTGCCCTTACCTTAGCTATGTGGGAACGTGGGTTCAGAAGCTAGCCCTGAAAACAAACCTCTAGGAGTGAGCATTTGCATCAGACTACTAGTTACCACAGAGGTGTGGCCTTGTGGTGGAGGGGGCAAGACAAGTTTCCCATCAGAGTCTGCAATATTATCATAGCCTCTGTAGTATTCTTGAGGACGTGCGGGATTTTGTCCCCTTTGTTGATTTTCACCTGTATCATCGGGTAATAACTGACCATGAACATCAACTGGGGCCGGGATATTCTGGTTTGGATCATCATCGTTAATACCCAAGTTTTGATTCATATTGAATAGTGTACGCTCTAATTCGTGATCGTAGGAAAACAAGGGTTCTCTTCCTCTCCGTGTATTTGGCATACAAGGAAGATAGTTCTGCAAGAATAAAAAAAATAAAAAGATAAAATTAAGAAAATATCGACTAAACTTTAGTAATAAGTTTAAGTTAATCTAAAAGTTACTTTCCCCGGCAGCGGCGCCAAACTTTGATACGCTCAAACTTACTTCTCAAATAAGAAGTAAAGCGGTCGTATAAAGTAAAGAACCCAACTAATGAGGTTGGGATCATTTCCACAAGGGAAAATAGTTCAGACTTAACTTTAATCTACTATTACTATTATTTAGTCAATTATTTCCTTAGAAAACAAAAGATTGTAAAAGGGGGGGTTTATTTCTAAATTAATGAAAATAACTAACTAAGTTAAAGTAAACAACTAACAGATTCAAATCTTGGAGTTTAATCAATTAATAAAAGTAACTAGGGTTTAATTGTTCCCCACAGGTTCCTAACTTGATAATTCTAACTATAACAATTCTTTCCTAGTATCTTGCATGCAAAGGGATAAGTTATGTATTCCTAAATCCTTGGTCCGGAATCTAGAAAATTTCACTCCGCACCTTGGTCCAGCTACGTGTGTTGCTATACTAACCCTTACCTTTACCTCATATTAAGCATTGTATTCGATATTTGACTAAGTTATTACCTCGTACCAATCAACACTAGCCTATTAGATAGTGTACACTAAATCTATGTTGATAATTCTTTTCCTATTATCTACCTCATTGGTCCGGCAAGTAGCATTAAGGCGAGTTCTTATGTTGGTCATCCGTTAAAAAGACTTCTAAACGAAAGAATTATCAATACATGTAAGACACTAATCTGGAATTGTTATTTTAGTTAGATTTTACCTCATTTTCACCCATGGTTCCCACAACCCTAGTTATGGAGTTTAGTTACCCATAGTCATAATCACAACATTCATATATTTAATATAAGAATTTGTGCACTTACAT